>NC_053425.1:100211340-100430116 GCF_007990345.1 Gossypium hirsutum | reverse complement strand
CCATCACAATTCCCAAACGAGTCCTCCATCGAATAAGTACAATTCCGGAGAGAATCCCACCAATTCTAGTCCCGACCCGATGACGTGCAGAAGTGGAAAGACGAAAGTGATCTGTCAAGCAATTGGAAGACCGATGTAATGCTGAGAAATTAAGGCCATGGAAAGTGCTGTTACACCGGGAATACGCTAAGATAGTTGGTGCCTGATTATCCCCTCCTAGTTTAAAATGCAAGTGAAAATATGATGGACAATGTCCATGCCAAACATGTTTTGCGGAATGAGGGTACATCCAACGAGCCTGTTTTCATGTTCAGGATAGTTTATCGGTCAGCGGCTAGATGTAAATCATTGATCGAGCTGAAATCCACTCTTGGAGATTTGGCGCAGGCCTTTATAAAACATATACATGTGAGACATAGCACCGACAATTGTATGCAAATAGGAAAAAAACTAATGAAGCTTTCGCCAGTAGCTCGAAGGAGGGGAGCCACAAGTTTAACCACCACTTTTAGAAAAAGAGATAACCATGCTTTTTATCAATACTTTGAAAGCTCCATTTCTCAATCACATGCTGGGTAGTACCACCAAAGCTTTCAGACATAGTAATGTCTGGAGAAATGATAGAAAATGCCATAAGGAGTGGCAGATAGAAGCAGGAGAAAGTGCTAAAAGGTCAGCACCGAGAAAGAAGGAGCATGAGATAAACAACACAAGCATGTTTAACAAGGACCATTCTAGATCAATCACGGTGGGACAAGCCAGAGCAACAACCACTAATCAGCAAGGTTCTTAGAGACGGGAGTCCAATTCAAGGCCAAATATAGAAAGACCTCAATTCACACCCATCCCGGTGACTATAAAGAATTGTATCAGAATTTATTTGATGCACATGTGGTATCTCCATTTTACCTAAAACCCATGCAACCTCCGTACCCCAAATGGTATGACACAAACTCCCAATGCGAGTACCACGCGGGGATTAAGGGGCACTCGATTGAGAACTGCACTGCATTCAAAAAGTTAGTGGAGAAACTTATCAATATGGGGATCGTAAAGATTGGCGACTCATCGGGCCAATGTAGCAGAAATCCGTGCCCATATGAGATATAGGGTAACGCGATAGTGAATGAGGAAGAAGAGTCAAAGCAACGTGGCAGAGATAACCCTCTTGATGGGTTGGAAACAAATGGTAAAAAGGTCTTATCAAGCAAGATTCGATAGAAAGGCCTGAACAAGCAAAGAGATTTGTGAGTTCCACGCAGAAGAAGATCATGACATCCAGGAATGCACCGAGTTCGGAATCGTGGTGCAAAACTTTATGGATAGCAAAGAGATGGAGTTTTATGAAGAAATCAAAGGGTTAAAAGAGGAAGAAGTTTGTGCTACAGGAGAAGGATCTGCAAGGAGAACCCAAGAGCTTCGTCATCCAGTGGTTATCATTTCAAAGCCAATGAACAAAGAATCTGGAATACAAATAGGGCCAAAAGTTATAATCCAAAAACCTGTATCCTTTCCTTACAAGGATAACAGAAAGGTTCCTTGGAGTTACGATTGCAATGTAACGATTCCAGGAAAAGAGAGCTCGGTAAATGCTTCAGAAAAGAAGGAAGGATTCTATACACGAAGTGGAAAGCGCTATGATCCGGCAGATGCGATAGTGGAATCTGGAAAGAAAAAGCTTAGCAGTTGAGCTAGGAAAAACAAAAACAGACGAAATTGAATCGAGTGTCAATCAGCCGGTAACTGAAAATCAAGCCAAATAATTTCTAAAATTCTTGAAACATAGCGAGTACAGCGTGGTAGAACAATTACATAAGCAACCGGCTCGTATCTCCGTATTTGAGTTGCTTATAAGTTCAGAGATACATCGTAATGCGTTGATTAAGGTGCTAAATGAAATTTATGTCACTAAAGATATCTCGGTGAATAAGTTGGACCGCTTGGTTAATAATATCAATGCCGATAATTTCATCTTTTTTAATGATGATGAAATACCGCCAGGGGGAAGAGGATCTACCAAAGCATTACACATCACTGCTCGTTGCGGGGAGTATATGTTAGCTGGAGTGCTAATTGACAATGGATCAGCCTTGAATGTTTTACCCCTATCTACCTTAAGTAGGTTACCGGTGGATAACTCTCACATGAGATCATGCCAAAATATAGTGAGAGCGTTTGATGGTACCGAAAGAAAGGTGATAGGAAGAATAGAAATACCTCTTTTAATTGGCCCGAATACATACGATGTGGACTTCCTAGTGATGGATATCAAGCCGTCATATAATTGCTTATTAGGAAGACCCTGGATTCATTCGGCAGGGGCGGTGCCTTCATCATTGTACCAGAAGTTAAAATTGGTAATAGAAGGCCGGTTAATTACAATTGACGCCGAGGAAGATATCATTGCATTGGTAACCAATGATACACCATATTTGGGAATAGACGACGAGGCAGTTGAATGTTCTTTTCGATCTTTGGAGTTCGTAAATGCAACCTTTGTCATAGGGGGAAAGAAGATTCCGGCGCCCAGCATGTCTAAAGCCACAAGGATGGGATTACAAGCGACAGTTGGGAAAGGAGCTGTGCCTGGAAGAGGACTTGGAAGATGCCTTCAGGGAAGGATGGGGGCACCAGTAGTGAAATACAAACAAGATCGTTTTGGTTTAGGATTTAAACCAAATACCAAACAGAGAAGGAAAGAGTTAGAAAAGAGACAAGATAGAAGGAAGGCGCGTTTGAACGGAAAAGAAGTCGACTGGGAACCTATGGCTTTCCCCACATATCCAGGACATTCATGTCGGGATGAACTATGTATTCTGAACTGAGGGCTCCAAGAAAGAAGACCGCAGAGGAAATGTTAAGAAACTTAAGCATCAATGCCATATGTGAAGAAGAATTTGAAGGAGGAAGTACGTCAGGCATCTATCCCGTTGAACCTGGGAGTGTTTTAAACAATTGGACTGCGGAAGAAATGCCTGAAGTTTTTAGAGCTTTTCCAGAGTAATATTCAAAACATTAATTGTTCTAAGCCTAGAGAAAATGAAAACTTTTTGAACTGAAATAGGCTTATATGTGGACATTGTGATTTCAATGAAATATATCTTCGCATTTTGAGTATATATTCTTTTCAAATTCTTTTTTCATACATTCATGGTCATACTAAATAAGAATCCTTAAATTCATACATTCCCTGTACATTCTTTGATACCTATAACAGGTCCCAAGATATCAATGATATGAGTGACTCTACTATGGACTTAGAAAATCTTTTTGAACGAGATATGTGTCCAGAGGAATCTCAAGATTTTGAAGATAACACAGATTGCAACCTATCTCCGGACTTGTTGAGAATGGTAGAGCAGGAAGAGAAAGAGATTCTACCCCACGAAGAGACGATAGAGACAGTGATCTTGGAAGAGGGAAAGGTGTTAAAGATTGGTACCCGCATAGCTGAAGAAGTAAAACAAGACCTCATTGAATTACTGCGAGAGTTCAAAGATGTCTTCGCATGGTCATACCAAGATATGCCGGGGTTAAGTACTGACATCGTGGTTCACCGACTTCCTATAAAGGAGGATTGCAAACCAGTTCAGCAAAAACTCCGAAGAATGAGGCCTGATATCGTGTTAAAAATAAAAGAAGAGGTGCAAAAGCAATTCGACGCTGGGTTCCTGAAGGTGGTCAAATACTCCGAGTGGGTAGCTAACATTGTTCCTGTCCCTAAGAAAGATGGGAAGGTACGAATGTGTGTGGATTATAGAGATCTAAATAAGGCTAGCCCAAAAGATAACTTTCCCTTGCCGCATATCGACGCCTTGGTAGACAATACAGCAGGACATTCGCTGTTTTCTTTCATGGATGGCTTCTCGGGATATAACCAAATTAAGATGCATCCCGAGGATATGAGGAAAACTACGTTCATAACCCTATGGGGAACTTTTTGTTATAAGGTAATGCCATTTGGGTTGAAAAATGCAGGGGCAATGTATCAGAGGGCCATGGTAACACTATTCCATGACATGATGCATAAGGAGTTAGAAGTCTATGTTGATGACATGATTGCAAATCTAAAACAGAAAAGGAACATGTGCAGGTCCTTAAGAAATTATTTACGAGATTGAGGAAATTTCAGCTAAAGCTAAATCCAGCAAAGTGCACATTCGGGGTCAGATCATGAAAATTGCTTGGATTCGTGGTCAGTGAAAGAGGAATTGAGATTGATCCTGACAAAGTAAGAGCAATACAAGAATTACCCCCGCCGCTACTCAAAAGGAGGTTCGAGGTTTTCTAGGAAGGCTGAACTATATTGCTCGGTTCATCTCACAGCTAACTGAGAAATGCGACCCCATATTTCGCCTCCTCAAGAAACATAATCCAGGTGTATGGGATGAGGAATGTCAAAAAACTTTTGAAAAAGTCAAACATTACTTATCCAACGCCCCAGTACTGATGCCACCCTGCCCAGACAAACCGCTCATACTGTATTTGGCAGTATTTGAAAATTCCATGGGATGCGTGCTTGGTCAACATGACGAATCAGGACGAAAGGAAAGAGCGATCTACTATCTCAGTAAGAAGTTCACCGAATGCGAAACAAGATATTCGCCAATCGAGAAATTATGTTGTGCTTTAATTTGGACAACTCGGAGACTGAGACAGTACATGTTGTACCATACGACCTGGTTAATCTCCAAATTAGACCCTCTGAAATACTTGATAGAGTCAGCCGCTCTGAATGGAAGAATGGCTCGATGGCAAATTCTTCTATCTGAATTTGACGTAGTCTATGTGAACCAGAAGGCGGTCAAAGGGAGTGCAATAGCGGAATTCCTAGCAAGTAGGGCTCTCGATGATTATGAGCCATTGAACTTCGATTTCCCAAATGAGGATTTGATGTATGCCGCAACCGTAAAGAAAGATTTCCAAGAAGGTGGTCCTTGGAAGTTGAGTTTTGACGGAGCTTCAAATGCTATAGGCAACGGAATTGGGGCAGTACTCGTGTCCCCTAGTGGAGATTATTATCCTTTCACTAGCAAATTGGACTTTGACTACACAAATAATATGGCTGAGTATGAAGCTTGCATTATGGGCATTCGGGCAGCCATAAAGCGAAAAATTAAGGTGCTAGAGGTATACGGGGACTCTGCATTAGTAATTTACCAGCTCAAGGGGGAATGGGAAACAAGAGACCCGAAGTTGGTTCGCTATCGAAAATTGGTTATGGAATTGATCGAGGAATTTGATAGTGTCACCTTTAGTTACCTCCCACGAGATGAAAACCAGATGGCAGATGCTTTGGCCACTTTAGCCTCCATGTTTAAAGTGAACAAATTAGAAGATATGAAGCCTATCCAGATCAGCATCTATGAGGCTCCAGCCCATTGTTGCAACATTGACAATGAAGAGGGAAAGGATGATCACCCTTGGTACCATGACATATTGCGATATGTGAAGAGTCGCGAGTACCCTGACCATGCGACAGAAAATGATAAGAAGACATTAAGGAGATTAGCCATTGACTATGTCCTTGATGGGGAAATTTTGTATAAAAAAGGAAAAGATCAAGTACTGTTAAGGTGTGTGGATGCTGTTGAGGCAAAGGAAATTTTGGAAGAAGTGCATGAAGGTATCTGCGGAACGCATGCCAATGGCTTCACGATGGCCAGACAAATTATGAGATTTGGGTACTATTGGTCCACCATGGAAGGGGATTGCATTAATTATGCCAAGAGGTGCCATAAATGTCAAATTTATGGTGACAAAATGCACGCACCACCTTCACCCCTTCATGTTATGGTTTTTCCATGGCCTTTCTCCATGTGGGGAATGGACGTTATCGGGCCAATATCTCCAAAAGCTTCCAATGGGCATCGTTTTATCTTTGTGGTTATTGATTACTTCACTAAATGGGTGGAGGCGGCTTCATATGCAAATGTCACGAAGTCGGCAGTTAGCAAGTTTCTGAAAAAAGAGATCATATGTCGATACGGGATGCCTGAAAGGATCATATCCGATAATGCGCTGAACTTAAACAACAACTCAATAGCGAAAGTTTGTAGTCAGTTCAAGATCAGACACCACAATTCGTCACCGTACCGTCCAAAAATGAATGGTGCCGTGGAAGCAGCTAACAAAAACATCAAGAAAATTATAGGAAAAATGACTGAAACCTACAAAGATTGGCACGAGAAATTACCTTTTGCTCTCCTGGCATATCGCACTTCTGTTAGAACCTCTACCCGGGGCAACACCATTTTCTTTAGTCTATGGGATGGAAGCAGTTTTACCCATAGAAGTTGAAATTCTTTCTCTCCGAGTATTAACTGAACTAAAGTTGGATGAGGCTGAATGGATTCAATCCAGATATGACCAGTTAAACTTGGTAGAGGAAAAGAGGTTAAAAGCTATTCGTCATGGTCAGATGTATCAGAAACGAATGATGCGAGCTTACAACAAAAAAGTTCGTCCCAGAGAATTTTACGAGGGGGACCTGGTGCTGAAAAAGATTCTTCCTCTACAAAAGGATTTTAGAGGAAAGTGGATGCCAAATTGGGAAGGTCCTTATGTGGTAAAAAAGGCCTTTTCAAGAGGAGCTTTAATCCTGAGCGAAATGGATGGTAAAAGCCTGTCAAATCCTGTAAATTCAGACTCAGTCAAGAAGTATTTCACTTAAAAAGGGGGCATTCTTAAAAAAAAAAAAAAGGGAGAGGCCAAGGTGAAAACCCGCAAAAGGCACCTTGAGACCAAAGGGGATTTGAGTTGAAAACCTGAAAAAGGCGGCTCGAATTTTGAAGCGTGAGGTGAACGGAACGGCTCGAATTTTTGAGCAGGATCTGAGGCATGTGGTGGTCTTACTACACCTGAATCGCAAGAAGGAGTAGGTGACATCTTGGGGTATCGACAAAATACTGTAGATTCCAAACACATATTAAATGGTCTTTAGAAAACTTGTGCAGGGAAGCTCGTGCTGCGATATCTGGGGCACCTGTTGTCATCTTATACTTTGAATCTTGGCAAAATTTGTTGTCTTGATTATTGTATTCAGTTCAAGCTTTGCTCCCCAATAAAATTTCATTCTTGTCCATTGTCTTATTTCATTTTTTATCTTAGCAAAATTTGCTATCTCGATTAACTCATTCATCTCGAGATTTGTTCTCAATAACATTTGTTTGTTCGTTGTGGTAACCTTCTCGAAAAACATTTAGAATAACTATTAATAAACTGAATGTTCAAGCAATTGGAGTTTTGCATATTACTCTAGAAATTTCTAAATAATGAAGGAGCCTGAAACAGGACTGTTGTTTAGAGCACACCAAATTCAAAGTGTCCAAAAAGGAAGAGTCCAAGTCGGGACTATCCTTTCAAATTTTGTTGTCCAAACATTGACAAGATGTCGTGTTGGTGGCAAAGCTTCAATGAACAAACAAGCGATGTTCACCAAGTAATAAGAAAAGGTTTTCTCGGAGAAGGAAATTTTGCATTTGTACATAAACATTTGGTATGACACCTTGAGAATAGTGTAGGAGATCAAAGAGTTTCACATTCTGTATCCTTGAATTGTGATAGCAGAGGATCGAGAAAAAGCCATATCCTTCTACCCTTAGTTTACGGTGAGATTGATGGTACAAATTTTATGTCCCAGTGGATTAAACTTTGACGTTCGCAGTGGGGGCAATCTGACTAAGTGTTTCTTTGGATGTGCCAGCCGAGCAAGAAGGCGTTGTAACACGTCAGTGATAAAACATGAGCAATGACAACTCAAACATTAAAAATGGATCATTCTCATGACATTCTGCATTCATTCATACACATCTAGTTAGAAGCATTTGATTCATTCTGATCATGCCATCCTAAACACTAGGCATAAATAGGTCCATAAAATGGATTTTACAGGTCATATTCCCCAGAGAACAGATCAAAGAAACAGATCCTATACCCTTGAAGTTGCAATGGGAGGGATTGAAGTCATTAAAGTAGATCTTATCTTCATGTATTGGCGTGAAGCAGATCGAAGATAGCAGGTCCTATCTTCCTATATTGATAGGAAGTGGATCCAGGATGCAGATCTTGTCTTCCCATATTGGTGGCGAAGTAGATCGCAGAAAGCAGATCTTGTCTTCATGTATTGGTGTGAAGTAGATCGAAGATAACAGGTCCTATCTTCCTATATTGATAGGAGTGGATCCAATATGCAGATCTTGTCTTCCCATATTGGTGGCGAAGTAGATCGCAGAAAGCAGATCTTGTCTTCATGTATTGGCGTAAAGCAGATCGAAGATAGCAGGTCCTATCTTCCTATATTGATAGGAAGTGGATCCAAGATGCAGAGCTTGTCTTCCCATATTGGTGGCGAAGTAGATCGCAGAAAGCAGATCTTGTCTTCATGTATTAGCGTGAAGCAGATCGAAGATAGCAGGTCCTATCTTCCTATATTGATAGGAAGTGGATCCAGGATGCAGAGCTTGTCTTCCCATATTGGTGGCGAAGTAGATCGCAGAAAGCAGATATTGTCTTCATGTATTGGCGTGAAGTAGATCGAAGGTAGCAGATCCTATCTTTCTATATTGGTAGGAAGTGGATCGAAGATGCAGATCTTGTCTTCCCATATTGGTGGCGAAGTAGATCGCAGAAAGCAGATCTTGTCTTCATGTATTGGTGTGAAGTAGATCGAAGATAGCAGGTCCTATATTCCTATATTGATAGGAAGTGGATCCAATATGCAGATCTTGTCTTCCCATATTGGTGGCGAAGTAGATCGCAGAAAGCAGATCTTGTCTTCATGTATTGGCGTGAAGTAGATCGAAGATAGCAGGTCCTATCTTCCTATATTGATAGGAAGTGGATCCAAGATGCAGATCTTGTCTTCCCATACTGGTGGTGAAGTAGATTGAAGATTGCAGATCTTGCCTTCCTGTATTTGGCAGTGAAGCAGATCAAAGATGGCAGATTTTACCTCCCTGACCACAGTGGAGTACATTGAAGCCGATAACTCTATCTCACTGTATCTGGCAGTGGAATAGATTGAAGATTGCAGATCCTGCCTTCCTATATTGGTAGGAAGTGGATTGAAAACAGACTCTATTTCCCTATATTTAGCAGTGGAATAGATTGCAGGTCGAAGATGGTGGATTTTACCTCTCCGATTACAGTAGAGTACATTAAAGCCAGTAGTTCTATCTCCTTGGGCAACAGTGGAATAGATCGAAGATTACAATCTTATCTCCCTAAGCAGTAGTGGAGTAGATCGCATTAAGTCTTATCTCCCTAAGCAGTAGTGGAGCAGATAAAACCACAGATCTTATTTCCCTAAGCAATAGTGAAGCAGATCGCATCAAGTCTTATCTCCCTAAGTAGTAGTGGAGCAGACTAAAAACACAAATCTCATCCCCATGGAGTCGTAGCAGAGTAGATTGAAGCTACAAGGCGTATCTAAAATTGCAGTAGAGTGGATCGAAGCAACAAGACGTAGCAGACTGGAATAAGGCTACTGGAAGAAGATGAGCACCAAAAAATCAAGACTCGGCAAGACCGGGCAAAATTGGCCCTTTTGATGTCTTTGCTCTATTCTTGTTACACGAAAATGAGCAAAGAGGGGCAGCTGTAAAGGCCCAATTTTGGCCCAACTTAAACCAACCTAATCCCAACCCAAACACAAAAAATAAATAAATAAATAAATAAAAACCTTGGCCACCTACTCCACCACCTTTGTTGGCCACCCACCTTAGCCACCTACTCCACCACCTTTGTTGGCCACCCACCTTAGCCACCAACTCCACCACCAGTGGCCACCTAAACCACCCCAACCACTCCACTTGTAAAATTTGGCTATAAAAGCCATTCAAGACTTTGTTTTTAGGGGTGGGTTTTTGGTTTTTTGGAGAAGGATTGTTCTTTGTTTTGGAGGAGGTTTTTTTTTTTGTTTTTTGGAGGTGTTTTTTTGTAAAAAGGTTATTTTTGTTTCTTGGAAAGGCTAGTTTTTGGAGATTAATCAAAGATCAAAGCAAAAGAGGTTTCTTTTGTCTATTCTTATCTTTAGTTCTTTGTTTGTTTATTGTTTTCCTTTCAATTTTATTTTGTTCTTTTATACGAAAGTAAAAATAAAAGTAAGAAGCTTACCCATATTTTCATTATCGAAAAAGGTTTTTTTTGAGGTCCAGCCGCCGTGTACGGTGGCGCCGATGGCGGCCCGTGGGGGTCCATGACCGAAGCAAAGCCGGACCAACGGCCGGATTTAGAAAAGAGGGAGAAAGAGAGTTGAGAGCTTTGTTTTATTATTTTATTATTTTTACTATTATTTATATTATTATTATTATTTCTCATGTATATATTATTTTTTATATTATTATTATATTATATATGCCCTCTCCATATTTATTTATATTATTACTATCATTATTGTTACTTTTATTATTTTTTATTTCTAACTACTATTATTATATATATGTATTATTGTTTGTATTATTATTATTATCACCCCTATTGTTATTACTTTACTTTTGTATTCTAATATATTATTAATATTACTTATATTTTTATTATTTTTGCTATCACTATTACTATTATATATTAGTGTATATTTTTATGTATATATATATTTTATATATAGTATTATTTTTTATTACTTTAATTTAATATTTTTATTATATTTGCTTTTGTATTTCTATATTTATTATTATTATATAGTAGTGTGTATTTCTATTATATACATATATATATACATTTATATATAGTATTATTGTTTACTTTACTTTAATATTATTCTTATTATCATTATATCCAACCCAATAATAATTCTTTCATAAAAGTAATATTCCGTATTTGGTAATTCGAGACAATCGTGCCCTAACTTATTGGGTTTCGATTTTTCTCCTTTAACCTAAATAACGGAATACTCTTTTAAATCGTGACATGAGTTTTGAAAAATGCTTATTCTCGGAGATACGAGGTGTTGTTCCCTAACTTACTGGGTATGGCATTTCGTTACCTCGAAATAAGATTTTTGCAAGTAAAGGCAATATTCGGTGTTTGGGAATTCGAGGAAACGTGCCCTAACTTACTGGGTTTCGATTTTCCTCGTTCACCTTAACTAACTGAATAACCTTTTGAAATACACGAATTTTTATATAAAAGGCAAGCTCGTTCTCGAAAATTCAAGATGTCGTGTCCTAACTTACTGGATGTGACATTTTATATTGTGAGACGAGAAGGTCCTTAACATTTGAGCATTTTCTTTACAAAGAGGGATCGTATTTTAAATTCTTTCAAGTTTTCAAATTTTCGACACTAAGACACTAATTAATCAACTAGGTACCAATTTTGGGCGTATCGAGGGTGCTAATCCTTCCTCGTGCGTAACCGACTCCCGAACTCATTTTTCTGAATTTCGTAGACCAAAATCGTTGTTTTAATAAAATTAAATCATTTATTAAAAACAACCACCTTTTGAGGTGACCCAATCACACCTCGTCAAAAAAGGATTGGTGGCGACTCCCGTTTTCATTCTTTTTTTTCAAAATCCAAGTCGACCCCGTTTTCATCCAAAAAATGGTGTCAATAATAATTATTTTACCACATTTTCAAATCAAATCATTTCAATAAAAACACAATACCAATAATTCATACTTTAATTATTTACCATAACATTCAATTAAAATACAACAATTATTAATTAAATTCACCCTTCAATTTCAATCAATATTCATTTTATTTCAAATAATACCATACATAATAAATAATAAATTCAATAATTAAATATTAAGTTCGAATTATAGAAATACAAATCTTAATTTCCGAGCTAACTCCCGTTGATTTTGTCTTGTCCTTTCTTAGCCGAGATTTCTGGTATTACATTGACTTAATTTCCGAGCTAACTCCCGTTGACTTTGTCTTGTCCTTTCTTAGCCGAGATTTCCGATATCACATTGACTATTTAAGCTTCAAGCATCAAACCCCCAATTTTCCCTTTTTCTTTCTTTCCTTTTTTTTTCCTTCTTTCCTTCCCTTATTTCGTCCCTGCTCTCTGTTCTTTCTCCTTTCTTTCTCTTTTTGTTTCTTTTTTTGGTTTACTTTACTATATATATATTATAATAATATAATATAATAATAATTCTTATATTATAAGTAATTATATAATTGTATTACACATGTATGTATTTAGTTCATTGCACATGTATATTTTATTACCATACATTTGTTAATTTGTAATTTATTTCATAATAAATATCAATTTAATAAAAATAACATTAATAAATATTAAATGTAAAAACCATAATAAATAATAATAATAATTTAATATACATATTTATGCATAAAAATCTTTTGTCGCCTCACTCAGGAAAAATGGCATAATTTCCATTTTAGTCATTTTTATTTTCTTTTAATCTACAATTAAATTTTCACACTTTATTCAATTTGGTTCTTTTACTTAATTATTCTTAATTAAATTAAATTCACTTAATTAAACTCTAATTAACCACTCATTTTACTTCGTAAATATTTTTAATAAATATTTATGAATCCATTTTTTTTAAAACGGAGACTCGAAAATATACTTTTTCGGTAACAGTAAAATTTGGGTCGTTATATTTGTTCACACAATTCATTTGATTAATAAGCTTCCTACTGATGTGTTACAAGGTCAAACTCTTTATAAGAAACTTTATAAAGCCTGGCCAGATTATTCTCGATTGAAACTTTTTGGCTATTCTTGTTTTCCATATCTTAGATCGTACAATCGGCATAAGCTGCAGCTCAGGTCCAAAAGGTGCACGTTTCTTGGTTACAACTCACATAAAAAAGGATATAAATGTCTTGATGATAATGGTAAAATTTTTGTATCTCGTCACGTTGTATTCGATGAGAGTTGTTTCCCTTTCACTAGCATTACCCAATCAGTTTCTCCTTTAAGCTCAGATTCAACTTAACATCATAAGAAATCTTATGTCCCTCTGGTGATTTTTTTCAAGCCTGGTTCTTATTCTCAAACTACTACTTTTGAAGAGTGTTCTGATGTTCCTAGTCTTTTGGTGACAGCTGAGGGATGTTCTGTTGTTTTTAGTCTTGTACTTTCAACTGGTTCAAGTTCTGGTGATGGTTCCACTAGGTCACACACTCAAGCTGAAGTTACACCGGTTCCAACACCCTTGGTCAGTCGTCCATCTCTACCCGGTCATTCCAATAATCACCCTATGTAGACTAGATAAAAAAATGGGATTTTCAAGCCAAAAATATTCTCAACAGAATTACATGACAAAGAGCTATTGACCATTGAAGAGGATTTTGAGAGTGAAGCATGGACCAAAGCTGCTCAACAAGAGTTTGCTCATTACTCCAAAATCAAACCTGAGATTTAGTACTTCTGCCTACAAATCAAAAAGTAGTCGGATGCAAATGGGTTTTTAAGTTGAAAAGAAATGCAAATGGCTTTATTGCATGGTGCAAAGGCAAATTGGTGGTCAAAGGTTATTTGCAAGAGGCAGGAATTGATTTCTAGGAGAGTTTTAGTCCTGTAGTCAAACCAACGACTGTTAGAGTGGTTCTCGCTCTTGCTATTACTTTTGGTTGGCAACTCAGGAAAGTAGACATTAATAATGCCTTTTTAAATGGTGATTTAACAGAGGAAATTTACATGCTTCAACCATCTGGTTTTGAGCAACATCAATGTGATCAACAGTTGGTGTGTAAGTTGAAAAAGGCCCTAGATGGTCTCAAATAAATCCATAGAGCCTGATTTCACAAGTTAAAAGAGTATTTGTTGGCTGCTAAGTTTGCTATGTTAAAGTCAGATGCTTCTCTTTTTGTTCAACATTCTGGTTCTACTCTTTTCTATGTGCTGGTTCACGTGGACGACATTATAGTCACTGGGAACAATAAAAAAGCTATGGATAAGTTTGTGCGGTCCTTGGATTCTCAATTTTCTCTCAAAGATCTAAGGAAGTTACTATTTTTTGGGGATTGAAGTAACATACACTCCTCATGGTCTCTTTCTTAATTAGAGGAATTATATCATTGATTTGTTAAAAAAGAGTCTGATGGATAAGTCAAAAAATGCTCCTACCCCCACCTATAATCTGTCAGCTCAGGTTGGTACTCCTTTTGAAGATGAGTTTACCTATAGGAGTATAGTTGGGGCATTGCAATACATAGTTATCACAAGACCTGACATTGCCTTTCTTGTTAATAAAGCCTATTAGTTCATGCATAAGCCCATTGATCAACATTTTAAGGCTGTCAAAAGAATTCTAAGGTACTTGCAGCATACTTTGGACCATGGTTTGGTTTTTACTGCATCTTCGAAAATGTCCCTAGTAAGGTTTTCAGATGCGAACTGGGGAACTGGTATTAATAATCGACAACAAGAAGTTATTTCTCGTTCTACAGTTAAAGTTGAATATAGAAGTCTCATGCCACTGCAGAAATGGTTTGGTTGCAATCTTTGTTGGTTGAGTTACATGTGAAGGTTGGTAGCAAAGCAATGATGTGGTGTGACAGTTCGAGAGCAGTGGTTGTTGCAGAAAATCCAATTTTACACTCCAAATTCAAACATGTGGAGTTAGATCTATTCTTTGTCAGAGAGAAGGTAGCGGCAGGGACACTTCAAGTCGGCCATGTTCCAAGTCAGGATCAAGTAGCTGATATTCTCAGTTTCTCACCAAACCATTATCAACTGGGTTGTTCACAAAGTTTCGAAATCAACTTAGAGTTCTTAGCAGGTATGACGAATTGCAGGATGACAAAAGACAGGAGTTACCAAGTAGGGGGAATGTTATGGAATATGTAACAAAAGGCAGTTAAAAATGGTTAAGATAGATGAGTCTGTTAATGGTAGTTAGTTTTTGTAACTAACTAGTTAGTTGTTGTAACTATTTTCAACTTCCAAATACTTTCTGCTATAAATAGCAGACTCAAGGTATTGCTCAGCGTGTGTGTGTTTGATCAATAAAGCGAAAGCGAAAGTTCTTTTATAATCTGACTATCTTCTTTCTATATTCCAACAATGATGCAGGTGAATATTGTCGTAATTCAACTCAAATTGTTTCTAGCGACAGTTGTAGATAAAGAATTTCAGGTTAAATTGTTGTTTTTGAATGTTTGAATCTACCTACCATGAATGGGTAAATTAAGTGGGTGATGAAGCACTAAATCACCCAAACTTATGGTTTTCAAACCCGATTCTAAAATTTCAACTCTTGCATAGTATGATATTTCATAAGAATGAAAGAAAAGAAGAATAAGAGAAGAAAATGAACCCATTATCAAACCAAAAAAGAAAAAAATTATAACAACAAATGACATAAAAATAAGGAAAAACTAAAATCCAGAAACAAAAAATTAATTTTGGAAAAAGAAGAAAATAGGCAAAATTAACTTTGAAAAAATTGAAACCCAAGAAAATGGTCTCTCTTTCTATATGATATCATGATAATTCAGCATTAAATAATCAAGTAAACAAAACAAAAAAAACAATTTAAAGAGATTGACACCAACAAACTGGCGGAGAGGCGAGAGAGAGGAGCTCAGATGGCCGCAATGGCGATAGCAAGGGATGAAAAAAGAAGCTATAGTGAGAAAGAAGAGAGTTTTTGGCCGTGAGAAAAAAAATTTTAACAAAAAATAACTTATTAATAATAAGAATTTTATTTTTATTTCATTAAAAATAACATTTTTAATATTAATATCAATATGAATTTGAACTTAAAAATATCAACACCTGACATATTTTAATTGGCTGAACTTGTCATCACAATTTCTTTTAACATTTATTTGAGTTTTGAATAAAAAATTGCAACGAAAATAAAGTTTAAGTATCAATGTGCGATAAAAAAGTGGTACCAATGTAAAAAAAAAAATTATATTTTAAAGGTTAATCAACAAATAAAGTGAAAATGGCAAAGTTATCTAAATTTTTTACTCCCTCGATCTTTCTAATTCTAATAACTGTGTTAATTCTTGATAAAAATTGATACATATCTCAATATCTCCTTCAATTTGTATTAATCTTTGACAAAACACATATCCCAAATAGAAAATGCCACGTTGCATTATTTGTAAAGCAATAATGTTTTAATTATTAAGTTGGTCTCAGTTGACTTTAATATTAACTTATTTATGAGTATAAAATTTATTTTTAAATAATATATTTAAAGGGTTAGTGTATATGTTGAGTCATAAATTGATTCCTAATTAGACTTGCTCATAAGTTAAAGTAATTCACCCGACTCGGCTTGGATCATGCTTAGACAAAATTTTTTATAGTTTGAGTTAGCTCAACTCGGCAACGTATTCAATTTCAATAAAAAAATATTTTTAAATTTAATTTAATTATAAAAAAATATAAAATATCACATAAAAATATTTTTTATATTTTATTAATTTTTTAATAGTAAAATAAGTTTTTTTTGAATAGATTCGGCCGGATTGAAAACGAGTTTAAACTTGAATTTGTTTTTAGAACTGAACCTCAACCTAACCGATTGATAGTTCTACCCACAATCAATATACAACCTTAGGTGAGAAATATTTTTCATTTATTTTTATGTTTAATAAAAAATATGAAGTATATTTTAAGGATCAATACAAATAATATAAATTTGCATTAAAAAATTAAGAATAATTGTTTAATATAATATAAATTAATTATATCTATTATTAATTAAAAATTAAAAATAAAGTTTTAAAAAAAAATAATGGTTTAGATTTTGGAGGATTTATTTTCCCGTTTGGGTAGACATAGATAAAAGAGAGACAAGAAACGTGAAACCTGTTCCGAGCAATCTCCTGAAACTTCGAGAAGCCCATAAAATAACGTTCTTAATTTAATAAAGCCCAAATTAGAGAAACTTGTAATAAGAGAAACCCTTTCCATCAGATAAAAACCCTAATTCATAGAAACGGCTACAAACCCTAACCGCAGTCCTCTTTATAAACCCTTCTACTCATTCTCTTCTAGCATCAGCCCCAAAACTATCGACCTCTCAGTATAGGTTTATTCCTTTTAATTTTTTTTATTTGGAAATGTTTTTAACTTAGTTTGCTTGGAATGAATTGTGTTGATGATGATAAATCAAAGGCTTGTTTCTCAGAAACATTCGCAGTGGCCGCCTGAGAGCTTTCGCCTTTCGCCGGGCTTGAGAGCTTCTGCTGTTTTGCTCCTTCCTTGGATGTCTGAGACTTTTTTTAACCCCTAGTAAAAATATATATTTCTTTTATGTTAATTAAATCTGATTTTTACTAGCTATCTACTTATTTTATGCTTCATTGTTTCAAAATTTCAATGATCGAGCAACTCTGTTTAGGCTCTGTTTGTTTGTTGCTTTTGCTGCCTTATTTTTAGATATGTTTATTTGCAAGATGATAATTGAATGCATAAAATTTGGGGCGTTGTGTGAAATCAGTTGCCATGTAGTGTTTTCCTTGCTACGTTACGAAGTCAAATATAAAAGTCGATGATGATAAGTTGTAAGGCTTGTTTCTCAAAACATTCGCAGTGGCCGTCTAAGAGCTTTCGCCTTTCGCCGGGCTTGAGAGCTTGTGCTGCTTCATTCCTTCCTTGGATGTCTGAGATCTTTTATGACTTCTATATGATTGTTGTTTTCATTATTTGTGCTTGAAAATTCAGTTACTTTTTCAGAAATTTGGTTCCATATTTTTTTTATCAGTTCAATTGATAAACGATATTCTTAAAATTCAGTCAAAGGAAAATATATTTCTTGTGTATGGGTTTATGATGATAATCCAAAGGCTTGTTTCTCAAAACATTCGCAGTGGCCGCCTAAGAGCTTTCGCTTTTCGCCGGGCTTGAGAGCTTGTGCTGCTTCATTCCTTCCTTGGATGTCTGAGACCTTTTATGACTTGTATATAATTGTTGGTTTTCATTATTTGTGCTTGAAAATCCAATTACTTCCACAGAAATCTGGTTGTATGTTTTTTCCTTTTTTTTATCAGTTCAATTGATAAACGATATTCTTAAAATTGTGTCAAAGGATAATATATTTCATTTGTATGGGTTTATGATGACAAGTTGTAAGGCTTGTTTCTCAAAACATTCGCAGTGGCCGCCTAAGAGCTTTCGCCTTTCGCCGGGCTTGAGAGCTTGTGCTGCTTTTATCCTTCCTTGGATGTCTGAGACCTTTTATTATATTTTTATAATTGTTTCACATTTTTAATATAGTTTGTGATTGAAATCCAGTTATATTCAGTGAAAAGGAGTTTTTAAATTGATGTATATGTGTTGATGACGACAAAATCAAAGGCTTGTTTCTCAAAAACATTCGCAGTGGCCGCCTAAGTGCTTTCGCCGTCGCCAGGCTTGAGAGCTTGTGCTGCTTTATTCCTTCCTTGGATGTCTGAAACTTTTAAAATTTTCTTGTTGGGTGTCAAATGTAATTGGATGCCCGATTTATTTAATACCAAAACCAAAGAGAACCTGATTTGAGTGAAATACCTGTTTAATTCCCTTTGTTTACTTGTATATGATGAAGAGAGATGGGAATTCAGCTAAATCTACTCCATTAGATGGGATGGGATGTGATTTATAGAATAAAAGTGTTTTAATTCCTAAAATTAAGATTAATTATGTTGTTGCTGATCCGATGAATTTGCAGCGTAGCACAAAATGGGAGCCTCTTTTGCTTGGTCAGCTGGAATTTGATTCAAATGATAAAATTGTTTTTAATTTCGATTCATATAATTTATAGTGAGATGAGAGGAAAATATTGGATTTACGCATGCCCAATAACAGTGATATATTAAGTGTTTTTTAATTTGGATATTTCTCTTAATTTGTAATTTCTAATCAATCTCTTATTTCTATTGTTATGGTTACATATGTTATTTATTTTATTTGTAAGATTATTTTTTCTAATTTTATCAAAATACAAGATCGATGGTGAAAGAAATTAAAAAGTCAAAAATCAAATATTTTATCTTTTTATTTATTTTTTAACCTTTAAATTTGTATTTTTTTATGTGAATTTTACATCAAAGTGATTTAATAAAAAAAATGCAAGTTTAAGAATTAGTTTAAATAAAATGCTAATGAATATTAACCTGCTAAAATTAACTAAATTTATCTTACTAGACATTTATTTAATAATAAAATATTTATAACAATATTAAAATTACTCATATATTATTAATTTTTGAAATATTTACCCCTATATTATTAAATAACACTATTAATGATAATGTATTATTTCCTCAATTTAGTTTTCTTAATCTAATAATATAATTTTTCTTAAAAAAAAAAGCATATTATAATCTCAAAATAGATCATCTTAACCTAACATCCCCTTGAAAGAAATACTAATATCCAAATTACAAAGAAAGTTTTTGGAATATTGAACTATACATGTGATATTTCATTAATCATATATATAATCTCCTGTATTAAAATTATTAGGTCATGCAAGGTATATAAATTAATTTTTTAAATTCAAATTTGGTTCAGCTTAATTTACTTTTTTATTCAAGTTTGATCCTATTTAATAAAACTAAACCCAAACCTATTTGTATTTAATTTTTCATTTTTAACATTAAATTTTATTTAAAAAATATAATGCACTAAAAGAAGGCTAAAATAAAAGTTATCTAACATAATAAAAATATATTAAAAAGTATTAATACTTAAAAATACTACCATAAATATAATAAATGTTTTATTTTATTAAAAAAAACTTAAATAAATATAATAAATATTTTATTGTATTAAATATAATTTTTAATATTTTATATTTTGATTGGAATATTTAGTTGGATAAATTTTTTTGTTTTTTAATTTTGAGAGTGATTCAGTATAAATATATAATTAATATAATATTTTTCTATAACATAATAAAATTGTCCTAAACCCTATCCATATAAAAAATGGATATTAAATTTTATTCAAGCCCAACTATATAAAATTTTCAAATCTTGAACTCTATTTTCATTTTTCTGGTAACATACGGTTCTATCCTGTGTCAAATAGTTGTAAAAAAGTTACAACACCCCATAAACATTTAACAAACACCAGGGAAGGACAACTTATTATAATAGTTCATTTGGCAAATTATAAAACACAACATCCCTTCCTAAAACAGAGCCTTCAACAGTATTCATGAATCCAAGACATAAACATCTTTCTAACATCTTAAAAATTACGTGATCACTATACCTCATCAATCCTGATCATAAGACAAATTACAATGGCGCGATAAGAACTTCCAATCCCAAGTAAATCATCAAGCTAAAACTAAAACAGATGAATCTGCAATAATTCAAGTGATGAGCACATAAAAATTCTTTTTCTTCTCTTTTTCTTATGATCTTGTATGCGATTCTTTTTATTTCATCTGCTAAGCTTCATCGTCAAAACGTTTCCATTTAAAATTTATATCAATTGAGACCCTATGGAGACACATTGGTTGAGATAGACCATTTGAGATCCTTTTAGATGCTACCCCTTTTTCTCTTCGGTCTCGTACCTTCTCTCTTCATCGTTGTGCTCATCAACACTCTTTGTTCCCTACTACGATTGCACAATTCATGCTTATTCTCTAAACTCAATCCACCTTCTAAACACTGCACCAACCATATCTGGTTCATTTTCTTAGTCTAATGAGTAAAATCCAACACTCTTTTATCGTGTTCCAAACTTCCTCATCACTTTTATCTAAGCCCAATCTCTCATCATTTTCCACTATTAAACCCTAGTGAATCAGCTGATGATATGTAATAAATACTTAAAAAATAAATTCAACTGACTTCATTTTTAATGTCATATTATCATTTGGTTTACTGACAGTACATATGAATCTTTCTTATTTCCTGCTTTCATTTTGTGTTTCATAAGAAAAAAGGAAAAGAGCTTTTAACTTATGTCACTGTTGCTGCTATTGCACCAATATATAGGCAGATTTATATTCAGTTTAATGATATTGAAACATAGGTATTCTTTTGTATCCATTACTGAAGACTAACATATATACAATCCAAGGCTTTCTCTATGCCTAGTACATATTGATAACCTGCATGACTTTTTATATACAAAAAAAAAAAAAGAAAAAAGAAAAAAGAAAAAAAAGAAGCTAAACCCTAGAGATTGTGAATGCTTATATATAAGCATATAACATATAAATATATATGTATACCAATTCTTGATTCTCATATATGTGTAAATCATTTCTTTCATTACTTTATCCTTTCTACCATGTATAAATGTATACACTCAAACAAAAGCAGGTCCAAAGTGAAAAGAACGAAAGAACTGAACTAGCTAGCTAGTACTTGTTTTTACAAAATTTTGCCAATTAATTATGGATCGGTGGCTTTCTTGTTGCTGGAGTGTAGTCCATAGATGCTAATTCATCAACACTAATATTAGGTTCTCCATGGTCTTTTGTTGATGTAAGCTCTTGATGATCATGGGGCTTTTGAGTTACCTTGGCCACCGGTAGATTTCGTGCTGAAAAAGCAACTTAACACCAGTATCGAGTTAAATCTCTTAACGACCCTTACTCACTATCCCTTATCAAAAAAAGAAAAAAAGAAGAAGAAGATAGATTGTTGATGAGTTGGAGATTGAAGATTTACCTGTAGCAGTTGTGGAGATGAAGAAGAAGAGGAAAAATGCAGCAAGAAGAAGATGCTTGCAAGGAACCCTAGCCATCTTAGAATTTCTTTGTTTTTTTCTGCTTTGGTTTATTACAATATTTTGAGTGTGAACAAACATGGGTCAAGTTGCTTGATCTTATATAGAAAGGAAACTAGTACTGGTTATCTACATATTGCATACATGGATTGACAAGTGGTGCATTAATCGAAAATGACATCAAATTTTGTAGTAAGGCTAAGCGAGTAATGTGGCCTCTTAGAGTCAACATCAATGTCTCCTGCTGTCTGGCATGAAATACTAATATAAGGCTCAGAAAAGAAAGGCTCCACAGTTTAACAGCACTGAAGGTGTCATTTGGACTGTTATGTTTAAGTTTGCATCTTCATGATTGAAAGCAATGGGGATTTTATCATTTTACATTCACCCTTATTTACGAGTTAGCTTGAAACTGATCAGTAAAATTACTTACAAATAAAATTTTAATTAAGTAATACTAAATATTAAGAGATTAAACATGAGACTAATGAAGGTTTTAAACATGAGACTGATGTTAAACTACTGCAAATAGTGTTGATATATATTTTTCTAATTATTCTTACGAAGAAGAAGAAAGAAAGAGTAAATAGGCTTACGAGATCATGGTGTATACAAACTAAATTAAGTATTAGTTGTAATGATAAAGTTGAAGGTTTAAATATTATAGTGTTAGGTTATTTATTATTTATTGGTTATTTATTGATTTTATATAAAATTTATATAAAAAGATAAAAATAAAATCTTCACAATAATATAAATTGCATTTTAAAAAATATAAGTTTTTAGTTATTTTTCAACTAAAACTCAATAAATAAATGATAATTTTATTTGGAAATAACTAAAAAAAATTCTTTTTACTAAATAACAAATATAACTTATATTCAAGACACTATTATTGGAGTATTATTTTTTTCACATGTTTTACTCATGGGTTAGGTATAAACCTAATTTTTAACCAATCAAATGACTTGTTTCGTGATAGAGAGAAGAAAATTTTTAACTTATTTTGAAGAAGTTTTATTTTTCAAAAGAGTTTTTATTCATATTTCTAATTCCATGTTTAAATTTATATTAATTATTATTTATTTTATGTCTAACTATTTTAAAACATAAATATTAAATAAACTTTTTCTTCATTCCTCATGTTATTACATTAATAACTAATATAACAAACAAATTATAAAATATTAAATTTACCATTCTAATCAAAGCTTCAATTTATTTATTTATTATATTCATCGTTTTATTATCTATGTTGCGAGAGTGCCATAATATAGTATCAATATAATGCTATTAACTGAATTGATTTTACAAATTATTTATTTCTTTAAAGAATTTATAAAAAAATTTTACGATATTAAAGTTTGAAGCTTGCATCTTTAAGGTAAAAAAAATTAACCACTACTTCAAAATATATTGTACTTTCAATCTTAAAAAATAAAAAGGTTTTTTTATTTTTTATTTTTTTTTCACTAATGTCACATTATTATATGAAACATTGGTTTAATTTTTCGTTGTTTTGTTGGTGTCGTCTTATCAATTTTGCTTACTCTACTTGCATCAGGAATAAGGACCAGGGAACAACTTCTAGCACTGACGGGTTTGTGTACCTAATTTTCTATGCACTTAAAGTACAACATTAATGGTTCTGTCACTTGTATTTTTCACTTTTCTATAGTATTAATATTCAGTATCCGTGTATCATATACCAATATAGATTTACCATTTAAATATATTAAAAGAATTATATTGGCATCAACTGTACAAAAATGATTATAAAAGGAATAAGTACTCTATTGAGGCAAGTATC
This sequence comes from Gossypium hirsutum, assembly GCF_007990345.1. Lineage (NCBI taxonomy): Eukaryota > Viridiplantae > Streptophyta > Magnoliopsida > Malvales > Malvaceae > Gossypium > Gossypium hirsutum. The sequence goes on along the minus strand of NC_053425.1, from coordinate 100,406,678 downwards.
TCACGGTGTCTCACGTAGTGTAGTGTCAATGGTAGCTGTTATTACGGTTAACACCGTGACAAGCTAATTTTACTTGTCTTTTTTGGAGTAGACAATTTTTGAAGTAAAATCTTTGGGCCACGAATCATGCCATTGTGGAAATATGAAAGCCCATCTATGAAGAACGATCCATTCAAAGCAACATATCTTGAAGATCGGATCGAGTCAAATCAAGAAATCAAATCCCTTGAGTTATGGAAATTGGATTAGGATTGAATTGAAGACTTATCTCAAACATTCTTAATTTATCTTGGACTTTATTATTATATTGTATATGTTATTTTAGTGGTAGTTTGATAGAGGAATTGATTGTAATTAATCTAGCATGTTAGCAAGCCTCAAAATCTTATATATTTGAAGAGACTTGTATAGGTTTTGTATCAAGAGTTTGAGCACTTATTTATTCTAATTGAGCACTTAGAGGCGAGTGATCTAGTTCTTTAGGTACAAAGGTGTGGTTGCTATACTAGGGTGTGATAGGATTTAAATCATTTGTAGCATTGGGTTTAAAGATAGTGGATTTTGTCATGGAACTAAGCTTTACAGACATAAGGAAAATAACCTACATAAATAACTTGTTGTGTTCTTATTTTGTCTTTCTTGTCACTGTGCCACCTTTAGTAGGCACTGCAACCATCATGTCTACTCAAGAATTCTATTTTCTTAGCAATTAACAACTGTAAATTTTAACAATTAGTATCAGAGCTTTCCATGTAACATCCTTAAACAACCTTTGGTTTTACTCATAACTACATCAACCAAACATATTATAAAACACTGAGCCTTTTAATGTGAAGATAGATAACGACCCAAGGACTTGTCTCCAGTTACTCAGTTAGGCCACTAGTTCTTTTGAAGCTCATTATGTAGCTAGCAAATTAATCATATGCTTCTCATGCTTTACTACCAAAGATATTCAAATAAATACATGTAACACCCTAAACTCGACCCTATTGTCATAGTCCTATAGAAAGTTTTCCTTCAACAACAAGCCTGAGAAGGAAAGAGTAACTGGGTAAGTTCGAAAGAACTTAGTGAGTTCTATGGAAATCTTAATTAAAAATACTAATAACACAGTTCAATCTCGCAAAGGAATCACTTGTAACCATAAAATATGCCCACTAGCGTATACAGAACTCAGACAGACTCAATGCGCCAATGGCATGTCACATGGGCGAATTCTATAAGACAACACAATCATAACACAAACATTCCACTTTCATGCCAGTCATATACCCAAAATTCAGAGTTAGATTCATATTAGATGTTTTCGTTTCATTCATATACATTCTCTCCTTATAGCTCCCCATTTCATAATCATTCAGTAGCATGTTTAATTGTGTTATGCCAATCCGATTTGCAATATATATCTGCCCTACCAAAGGCTACACAACATGTTTCCTTCTACTCCATTTCTATTGGCCAGTTCATATCATATCATTCATTTCAAAATCAGATGTAGTGGCTTAACATGAAAATGGCTCATACTTCTTATCCTAGACATACAAAACCCGGACTAATAACTCTAGACAGATAATCATTATACACACATATATATTGATCATCCTATAAAGAGTAAGAATATTTACCTTACAATATTATAAAGTAAAGATAATCACAACCCATGGAAGAAAGAAGGAACTCACCAGAAAAATAACAAAGTCTAAATAGCAGGTCCTTTGCCTTTGTCACTCAGACCTTTAGTACCGTCTTGAGCTAAAAAATAAGGATATTTGAACATATCAGATTATTACTTCATCGAATCTAAACATGCATGCATAAAACATTAACACTTATTTTACCAAAACATGTTATACAGTAACCATATACCGAGACTTTGCCAGACAACTGTTACATTCATGGTATGTGACTAATGGAAAAGACTTTTTGGTTAAAAATCAGGAATGATAAGGATTCGTCTATTCGAAAAGATATATGCAAATTCAATTTAAGATTTATTGCTATAAATATCACAAATTGGCTCGATTTTCAAAATTTTAATTTTCCAATGTGCAAGAAAATCATTTTCGAACTGGATTTTTCCAAAATCTATTTCTAATATAATTTCATGATAAGTTTTACATTTATTCAATTTGGTCCCTAATGTAACAAAGTTAACAAACATGTTAAATTAACTTTACAATCTAGCCCTTTTCATATTCTAAGCTTAAAATCTATCAATTTCAAGCCTAATTCTTCAAGAAATTGACAATGAAAACTTTCTAAAACTTTAATAGTTTCACAAATTGATACATAAGCTAGCTAAATCAAGCTGTATCACCCATAACCCGTTTTTGTTGTCGGAATAGGGTTGCAGAGTATTACTGTACATCTCAGAATTTTTCATATCAATTGACATCCAATTATCAAATAAATTTCATAAATAGATATATGATTCAGAATGAAATAGAACATACATTTATAGCCTTAAATCGAGCCTTCAAAGCCCTAAAAATAGGTTAGGAACATTCAGGGACCAAATTGGAACAAATAAGAATATTCAAGAAAAAATTAAAAATTTTCATTATAGGGGTCACACAGTTGTGTGGCTATCCCACACGCTAGTGTGTCTACCCTACATGCCTGTGTTCTCAACCGTGTAACTCAATGACTTGGGCGACACGCCTATGTCTCAGTCCGTGTGCCAGCTCGTGTGAACCCTACACCAAACACACTCAGGACACACGCCTACATGGGTTGCCCGTGTGTGACACACAACCGTGTGACAACCCGTGTCCCAGGCCGTGTGTGTGTAAAAGTAATAAAATCCAAGCCTATTCTTCATGCAATTGGATAGGTATCTATACCAACTTATTTAACATATTCACAAGTCTATAAACACACTTTAAATCAACCAAAACATGCCATTTCCATTCATCTAAAACCAACCAAAGTATCATGTACCAAACACATTATAATGCTTATGCTACTCATTATCAAACAACTATCTATAATCCATAATATGCATCAACGCACACATTCCAAACACATCATTCCAACTTAATATGACACTTACTGTCTTGACCTCCTACTTAAGTTTACTTAAGGTTAATAATCATACCACAAAGGCTAACATCATTCATCAAGTAAAAAACATCACACATAGCCATGAATTATAGCATAATAACCAATTGCCCTATTACATGCCCTATAAGCCAAATGTTTACAAAATCTACCAAAAGAGTCCTGGGGATAGTGTGATTCGGTGAGTTGATCCGATCTCCCGACCACAATATGTAATCTACAAAATAAGGACAAAGCACGAGTAAGCTTATTTGAAGCTTAGTAAGTTCGCTAAATCAAACGATAAATTTTGCCAAATTTAACTTAGCAAATCAAAATATAAAATTAAATAACAAAGTTCCTATCAATCATGGCTCACAGCAGGTGAGTATTATAAAGTACATTAAGTCAAATCATATTCCAAAGTCATCGTTTAGTAAGATCTCATTTCAAATAATTTTAGGGTATCACTCATTTGAGTTAATTTTAGAACTTTGATCGGCTCACGATGCTGCTCACACAAGCTACAAAGAATCCACAACACATGTAGGATCTCAAGCCATTGCTACGGTCTGTATCATCGGTATATAGTATCTGCTAAATAATCACCGACTCAACGCCTAATAGATAACACCGGCACAAAGCCTGATAAACACACCATCACAAGGCCTGATAGATAACACCGGCTTGAGGGCTGTTATTTAGAAACATCACATGTTCACCATATTCATTTATTATTTATTCTCAAATCATTCAATAGTTAAGTTTAACATTGGATATAATTATAGTAAACATGTAATATATATGGAATCATTGTAATATAAAAAAATATTACGAACTTACCTAACTAAACTGCGGCACGATAAGGTACAAGGATTATTCTATAACTTTTTTATGCCTCGAATTTCAACCCATACTTGATCTAGAATAATAATTTTATTCAATCAACTAATTCCAATAGTAAAATTAACTCATTTTATGCAATTAAGTCTTTTTTATATTTTTACAAAATTACTCCCAATATTTTTACTTTTATGCAATTTAGTCCCTAACTCAAAACATGCAATTTAACCATTTTTTTTCAAATTTTAGATTAGCCAAATATTAAAGTGCCTTTATACAGCCCATTTTTGCAATTATTTCATATCGAGTACAAGTAACTTTGTCATTTTAACATTTTAGTCCTTAAACATTAAAATCATAAAAAACTACCTTACAAAATTGTCCTATTTAACAACCAAACTTAATAATTCATCATAAAATTACAAGAATATAAAAAACTCATCAATGGAATAATTCAAAACATTTAACAGTTTTACAAGTTAGTCACTGGATTAGCTAGATTGAAGTAATACGAACTCAAAAACATAAAAATTTCTAAAAACAAGCGAGGTTTACTCACTCAATCGAAGAAATCAAGCTTGGGCGAAACTTCCATGCCTTAGCTATGGTGTTTCGATTCTCTCCCTATGAAGAAGAAAGGAAATGCTAATTTTATCTTTTAATATCTTTAATTTAACTTGTAATATCCTGATTTTGGGCCTAGTCAGAATAGTGGTTTCGTGACCAAAAAATCCGAGATAGAAATAATTATTTTATGATTATTTTGATGTCTATGATATGATTTCATGATTGTGTGAAAATTTTGTGAAGAAATTTTATGCATAAAGTGCTTAAATTGAAATTAGGGACTAAATCGAATAATTTGCAAAACTTGCATTCTAGAAGTTTCTAGTATGAAATTGTTTTGAAATATTAATTAGGAGGTCTTAGATAGCAATTTTACCAATTTCTAAGTCTATGGACAAAAATTGGACATGGATAGAATTTTTGGAAAGTTTAGTAGTAAGGGCATTTTGGTCATTTAGGGGTAAAATGAATTAAAATACAAAATTAAAAGCCAATTTTGCTCATCTTCAACCCCATGGCCGAATGTAGCAAGGAGAAACCATGGCTAGGGATTTTCAAGCTTCCAAGCTCGATTGTAAGTCCGTTCTAGCCTCGTTTTTAACGATTTTTACGTTTTTGGAGTCCCGGTAGCTCGATTAAGCTTATGCTAGCAATAATTCAACCTAGGGTTCATATTTGGAAAAATACCCATAGGTGAAATTTGTGTATTTTGGTGTTTTATGATAGAATATGAGGTTTTAAATTATGTTAAACAACTTGTACTACTCGGTTTAAGCGAAAACGAGCAAAAGGGATTAATCGGTAAAAATACCTAATAGTCATAAGTACATGTTAGAGTGAGAATTTGATGTTTTCATAGAAGGGAAAAATGATCAGCATGTCATAAAACATAAGAAAATAGGCTGAAGTTTAATTTACGAGCTTTGGGGCAAAAGTGTAAATATGTGAAAGTTTAGGGGCAAAACTGTAATTTTTCCAAAATGTGAGTTTGGGTCAATTTGAATAATGTGAGTCCTAATTAGACTATATTTTAAATGATAGAGCAAGGAAAACTAAAATTCGGGCTAAAATGGGGAAAATACCAAGTTGTGGACGAAATGATAAAAGTAGCCATTTTCGCATACAAGGTAAGTTCATGTGTAAATAATATAGTATAATTGTTATTTTTAAGTTATTGATGTTAATTATATGATATGCTGATTTTTATCATGAAATATATGCTTTGTGGTTATTTTCGAATAAAATGCAAATTATGTGAATTATTTGTTAAATATAAAGTGTTACCGAGTATTGGTTTCGGTAATTTACGGAAGATGGCATGGAGATGTGTTCGAGGAAAATCCCGTTTGAACCTTAGGAATAGATTAGGATACAAGTGACATGTCACTAGGATATTTGGGCATCCGAACTCGTTGAGTTGAGTCCGAGTTCGAGAGATGTAACTAGGCATCCGAGCTCGTAGAGTTGAGTCCGAGTTCACTTATGGATGCGAACGCCCGAGCTCGTTGAGTTGAGTCCGAGTTCACTTATGGGCGGGTTACATGGTAGCTTGGCTACATATGTAGCACTTATGTGCAAACTTTCCATGTATCCGAATTATATTCCGATGTGTTCAACGGGTAAAATTCTACTCAAATAGAGGAATACTCGAGATGAAAGGGACGTATTGGTAAGTGTTGTGAAATGAATACTTTGAACAGGTATGTACTTAACCCTCGGGTTGAAAACTCGATATAACAACAATATGGTAAGATGATAAATGAAAATGTGATATGAATGTCTCAGTGATGATTATGCAAATGATGTTTTATGTTTGCTTATATAGTTGTGTTACTTGCTATTTGTATGTGAGCTTACTAAGCATTTATGCTTACTTCCTCCTTTTCATTCCTTGTAGTGTTGACAAGCCAGCTCGAAAATCGGGAACGGTCGAAGGCATGCTCACACTATCCGTATACCATTTTGGCATAATGGCTTGCATATTTTGAGTATGGCATGTATAGCATTATAATCATTTTGTATATATGGTCTTATGATATGGTTATTGAGTGGTATGGAAATGCTTGGTAATGATTAGCCATTGGAATGGCTAATAATAATCATATTTGGTGTTATGTATGCTAAATTGCTAGCTAATTCATGGAAACCATGAAATAGAATGGATAATCATAATCATATTTGGTGTTATGTATGCTAAATTGCTAGCTAATTCATGGAAACCATGAAATAGGTAAAATTTACCATAAAATAGATTCAGACACCAGCAGTGATGTGAGTTTGAAAAATCATTAAAAATAGTAGAGATACAATTAGATGGTGAATAAAAATGGAATTGAAGAATTATGAGTCTATTTTCATATGGATGGAACAAAACAAGTATATGAGTTATATTTTATGAGATGTTTAAATTTTTGTGAAACAGGGCCAGAGCGATTTCTGGATCCCCTGTTCTGACTTTGGAAATTCACCATAAATTGTTCAAAGATAATTACAAGTCATTATTTATATGTACAGATTCCTTATTGAGTCTAGTTTTATTATAAACAAACGGAATAGTCATTGAAACTCTGTACAAGGAGATATCTGATTCGTAATACACAGAGGTCAGAGCAGTCAAACCCTGAAACAGGGGAGACTTTAACTAATAAACAATACTAATTTGCATGACCAAAAATTCTAGAAAAAAAATTAATAAATAGATATATGAGTCTAGTTTCAGGGAAAATTTACGGAATTGGATTTAGAGTTTTGGAACTCGAGATATGAATTTTTAAACGACTGTGATGCAGATTGCTAGCTTGATTGAAAATTTTAAAAATAAATTGTTTGAGCTGTTTAAGTAATGAATTAATTCTGTTAACATCTCGTGTTCGACTCTGGCGACGATCTCGGGTATGGGGTGTTACATTTGCCTTTTTAATTATTTACTAAATTAACCCTTAAATATAACTTATGAAATTACTAAATTATGTCCATATTTGTCCATCAAATGAGATTATGGTATAATTACCATCTAAGGAAGGTTTAATTGCACAATTAGTCCTACAATTATTTTTAATTATTGATTAATTAAACTTTATTTCAATTTAATCCTAAACTAATTGGGACTAAATGAACAAATAGTCTAAAAGTTAGTGGATTTAATCATGTCACCACAGTTTGGACTTTTTGACCATGGTCTAATCACCATTTTGGCCCCTTTAGTATTTTAAATCTATAGCTATTAACTTTGACCTCTTTTACAATTTAGTCATTTTACCTAAATTAAGCAATCAATCATCAAAATTAGCGGAACAAACTTCAATTCACCTATAATATGACTTTTTAATTATTTAAATAAAAATATTTACGGCTTTAAATTACGAGAACGAGGTCCTAATACCTGATTTTTAATAACCACTTGACTTTTCAGCCGAACCTCTTATACTAAGTTTTAATTCAATTGGTTAAAGTTCCTCAAATCAAAATTTATTATAAAATTACTATTGTAATGCCCCGTACCCAAGACCGTCGCCGGAGTCGAACACGAGGTGTTAACGGGCTTAATTCATTACTTAAACAGTTCAAACAATTTATTTTTAAAATTTCTAGTCAAGCTGGCAATCTGCATCATAGTCACTTAAAAATTCATATATTGAGTTCCGAAACTCAAAATCCAATTCCGTAATTTTTCCTGAAACTAGACTCATATATATATTTAATAAATTTTTTCTAGAATTTTTGGTTGATCCAATTAGTACAGTTTATTAGTTAAATTCTCCCCTGTTTCAGGGTTCGACTACTCTGACCCCTGTGTATTACGAATCAGATATCTCCCTGTACAGAGTTTCAATTACTATTCTGTTTGTTTCTTATAAAAATAGATTCAATAAGGATTTCATGAATGTAAGATAAAACTCCTAATTGTTTTTTTAAAATTTATAGTGAATTTTTAAAATAAGAACAGGGGATACAGAGATCACTCTGACCCTGTTCCACCAAAACTTAAATATCTCACAAAATATAACTCATATACTTGTTTTGTTCCATCCATATGAAAATAGACTCATCAAGCTTCAATTTCATAACTTACTCATCATTTAATTACATTTATACTATTTTTAGTGATTTTTCAAATTTATATCACTGCTGCTGTCAGATTCTGTTTTATGGCAAATTTTACTTTACTATAGATTTTCATGGACTAAATACCATTTTAAACATACATAACATCAAATATGACTTAGATTGGCCATTCCAATGGCTAATTATTTACAAACCCTTTTCTATCCAAACCATAGCCATATCATAAGATCATTTACACAAAGTGAGTATTTTGCCATACATGCCACATTCAAAATATACAAGCCATTTTACCAATTTAGGCCTTTGGATAGTGTGGACGACTCTTCGACCTATCCTGATTCTCAAGCCGGCTTGTCAACAACTACAATGAATGAAAAGGAGGGGGTAAACATAAATGCTTAGTAAGTTCACATGCAAATAGCAAGTAACATAATCATGAAATTCCACATAAAACATCATTTGCATAAACAACACCAAGACAATTCATGTTTCATTTGCATTTAATATCTTTCTACGATTTCATCATACCAAGTTCTCAACCCGAGGATTTAAACACATACCTGTCAAATTTTCTCATTCACCCCACTTACCAATATGTCACCTTCGTTTTAGGCATTCTTCTCATTCACTTAAGATTCACCCGTTGAACACATCGGAATATAATTCGAATATGCGGATTTCATGAACGTAAGTGCCATACCCGCAGCTAGACAAACTCAATAGCCTGCGGAACTTATGTAGCCAAGCTATCGTGTAACCCGCCCATAAGTGAACTCGGACCCAACTCAACGAGCTCGGGCATTCGCATCCATAAGTGAACTCGGACTTAACTCAACGAGTTTGGATGCTTAGTTACAACTCACGAACTCGGACTCAACTCAACGAGTTCGGAACTCAAATATCCTAGTGACATGTCACTTGTATTCTAATCTATTCCTAAGGTTCAAACGGGCTTTTTCCTCTATCTCACATCTTTTCCGTCTTCCACGAAATATCGGAACCGATACTCGTTGGTAGTTCATACTCATCAAATAATTCACATATTTACATATTATTCAACAATAGCCACAAAACATAACATTTCATGATAATAATAAGCATCATATCATATAAATAAAATTAAATTGCTCAAAATGACAATTATGTTACTACATTTACACATGAACTTACCTCGATACAAAATTATTAGCAATCGAGCCTATTCTTCGTAAACTTTGTTTTTCCCTCGATCACGACTTGAATCTCGCTTCTCTTGATCTATAATGCCAAATTAATCTTATTTAATACATACATTCATCAAAACAACATTTAATACGAAATTTGGAAAAATTACATTTTTTCCCTAAACTTTTGCATAATTACACTTTTGCCCCTAGGCTCGGGAATTAAACTTCATCCCTTATTCTTATGTTTTATGACATACTGATCATTTTTCCCTTCTATGGCAACATCAAATTCACACTCTAACATGTACTTATGACTATTAGGTATTTTTACTGATTAAGCTCTTTTACTCGTTTTCGCTTAAAACCGAGCAGCACAAGTTGTCTAACATAATTTAAAACCTCATATTCTATCATAAAACACCAAAATACACAAATTTCACCTATGGGTATTTTTCCAAATATGAACCCTAGGTTGAATTATTGCTAGCATAAGTTAATTCGAGCTACCAGGATTTCAAAAACATAAAAATCATTAAAAACGGGGTATGAAATCACTTACTATGAAGCTTAAAAGTTGAAGAAACCCTAGCTATAGGGAGAGGTAAAATTCGGCAGCAACAATATGGAGAAGATGATCATTTTGTGTTATTTTTCCCATTTTATTTCATTTAATATACAAATGACCAAAATGCCCTTACTACTAAACTTTCCAAAAATTTCATCCATGTCCAATTTTTTTGTCCATAGACTTAGAAATTGGTAAAATTGCTATTTAAGACCTCCTCATTAATATTCCAAAACAATTTCATACTAAAAACTCCGAGAATGAAAATTTTACAAATTATTCGATTTAGTCCCTAATTTCAATTTAAGCACTTTAGGCATAGGATTTCATCACGAAATTTTCACAAAATCATGAAATCATATCATAAACATCAAAATAATTATAAAATAATTATTTCTATCCAGATTTATGGTCACAAAACCACTATTCCGATTAGCCCTAATTCGGGATATTACAACTATTGACTCATATAATTAAATACTAACTACACCAACTTACTCGTCGGATTGTGGTTTGAAACCACTGTTTTCATCACCACTAAAAAATAGGCTGTTACACAAGCTCTCATGACCTCAAATCTATAAAAATTACAAGGAAATAACTTGGATTTACATACCAATTAATGGTCGAATGCCATGAAAATTTTCTTAGGTTTTCTTCTTCTTTTGGATGAAAATAGTGGAATGAGGAAGATGATAACATCTTTCCTCCAGTAACTTTATATACGTGTTAATTAGGGACTAATTAATCTAACTTAAATTGGTTTAATCATGGTTTACTTACATTAATTTAATTATTAATTTAACTTAATGGAATGACACTATCAGCCACTAACTCCATCTTTAAAATGATTTAATTACCATTTTGGACCTTTGGCTAATTGGTATTTAGATTCCCCAAGTCTTTTGTTAATTGGAACTCTATAGCGATTGAACTTTACAATTAATTCAACAAAATTACTTGACCAATCTATAATATATTTCTATATTAACTCCATACATATTCAAATTTTGTAATAGCCCGGTTTTAGCTAAATCAGAATAGTGGTTTCGGAACCACAAATCTGAGGTCAGAAAATTATTTTAATATTATTTTTGGTGTTTACAGCATGTGAATATATACGTGTGAACCCGAGGATGCGATGAGAAAGAAATATCCAAACCTATTCTCTGGTAAGATTTTCGGGACAAAAATCCCTAAGGAGGGAGAGTTGTAACAACCCGGTTTTACCTAAATCGCAACAGTGGTTTCAAAACCACAAATTTGAGGTCAAAAAATTATTTTAATATTATTTTTGGTGTTTAAAGCATGTGAACATATACGTGTCAAAATTTCGTGATTTAATTTTATCGTTTAATAGCTTAATTTGAGAAAATGACTAAATCGCGTAAAATGCAAAAGTGTCATTCTATATGTTAAATGTGTCTATTTGTTATGGTTTATTAAAACAAAGGTTCTTATGATGTTATTATGGCATTAATAGTGAGAATGGACATAAATGGGCTTAATATCATGGAATTTGATGGCTTTTAATTAAGGTTATAATAGTAATTGTATAATTATTATGTGTTAATTATCACAAAATCAATTTTAAGCTTATTTCTCATATTCTTGGCCGAATATGAAGAGAAGAACAAGCCATTTTTAGGTTTTTAAATTTTGGCTACTTCATTGCTCAATTGTAAGTCCATTTTTACTCGATTTTTGATGATTTCTATGTTTTTGTGATCGTTGCTTCGTGTTCTAGCTAGCCCATGCCTCAATTTTTGAAAGTGTTGATGATTTTTAAAGTTTCCATTGATGAATTCATGTGTTTTTGGATGTTTAATGATGAAATATGAAAGCTTGGTGTTTAATATACATGTTTTGTAAAATGATTTTGAGTAAAAATGTCAATTAAGGATTAAATTATGAAATTTGTAACTTGAAGGTTAAAATGTGAAATAAATAAAAAATATGGGCTGCTAGTGACCTATATGAATTTTGGCTTGGCTTAGGTTTAAAGAAATTTCATGAATTTTTTGTATCTATGTAATAAGGACTAAATTGAATAAATGTGTAACTTTAGGGGCCAAAGTGAAAAAAATGCCTAAATATGTGTTTTTGGATGAATTGAATAATTTGATGATTTAATGGATTAATTTTGAATGTATATAGATCAAGAACAAAAGAAATCAGATTTAGATTGGGGGAAATCTAAAGTTATTGAATAGTCGATCCAGTCCCTCTATTTTGACTACGAGGTAAGCTCATATGCAAATAAACGTCTTTAAATTAAATTATATGTGTTTACTTGCTATTGAACTGTTATGAATGTTGAAAGAGTAATTACGAGGAAGAATCGACAGAGTTACGACATCCGAAAGGCACGTACGAACCTTAGGAATAGTATAGGATACGAATGCCATGACATTAGGTTATTGAGATATGATTACATGTAAGACCATGTCTAGGGCATTGGCATTGTATTGAAATTACGTGGAAGACCATGTCTGGGACATTAGCATCATTAATCGATTTCGTATAAGACCCTGTCTGGGATAATGGCATCGATATGTGATAACATGTAAGACCATATCTGGGATATGGCATTGTACGAGCTTATGTGATTTTCGAGTATGCTTAACAATTTCGAATGGTTCAAAGGGCAAAGTCAAGCTGAGAAAGAATATGTGTTAATGAGTTAAATGACTCAGGTACGTACGAAATCCATACGAGTATTGGAAAGTGAAGTAATTGATGAGTTTACATGAGAAAATGCATATGTACTTATTGAGAAAGGTTTGTGTATCTATATGTGTTTAGCTGTACTTGGCTTATTAATAGAAAGGTTGTGATTCATATGATAGCTTTATTTGTATATGGCTTAATAAGATTTTAAAGCTTACTTTGTGTGTTCTTTCCAGGTTTTATAGATTATCAAAGCTAGCTCGGACATCGGGGATCATCAGGAACCATCATCACACTATCGACTACTTGTTGGTACTTTTAGAGCTTTGTATATATGGTATATGGCATGTATAGGCTAGTGTCATTTTGGTATGTTTTGAGTTATGATTATAGCCATAAGATTTGGCTTGTAAATGTTGATGTGTAAGGCCAATTAAGTTGGCTTGAATTATGTGCTTGTTAAGTGATATATGTTAATTATAAGTTATATTGAGTTTTGATATGTTTGCCATAGTTGTTGATATGGTTATATAGTTGTTCTTTTGGTTGGTTGTTAATTGGAGTATTAAGGTTGGAATGATGGTAAGCTGTGACTTGATTTTGAGGCATGAAATAGGTGGTAAGTTGAAAGGTAAATGCATTTAGAAGTTATGCAAGTTTTTGATGATTGTGGCATATTGAAATGGTATGTTTTGGTTGTGAAATTGAGTAGTTGAAATGGTTGTGAATAGATGACATGATATGTGTATGAATTGGAAGGTTTTTGGTTACTTAAATATGTGATGAAATGATACCATTTTGGTGAATTTGTGTGCAAGAGAATAGGGTGACAAATTGACTTTTCAAATGCCTATTTTTGTGCACGCGGGTAGAGACACAGGCGTGTGTCTCAACCGTGTGCGATACATGGTCATGTTACACGGCATTGTGTCCCCTGGGGTACCCTTTCGAATTAAGGCAGTATACCTTACAGTTTTGACATTGTCTAGACACACATTGTGTCTACTAGCTGTGTGAGACACACGGGCTGGTACATGGGCATGTGGTTGGCTGTGATCCAAGTCAGTAACCTCTTTAGTTTTCCCACGACCATGGCATAAGGCGTGTCTCCAGTCGTGTGGTACAAGTCAGTATGGGTGCCCTGTTTTCACACGTCCTACGCCACGAGCGTGTTTGGTCACATGGCTTGTTCAAACTGGCGTGTGACCCTTAAATGTTAGAAAATTTTCTAAGTTTCCTAAAGTTTGTAAATCTTATCGGTTTAGTCCCGAACCGCTTATAATCATGTTTTAAGGTCTTGTAAAGCCTTATAAGGGACATTGTGCATGATTTGTATAGATTTTTGATATTAAACATATAAATGTACGTGAATAAAGTGCATTATTCAGTAATGCCTAGTAACCCTATTCAGGTGATGAATACGGGATAGGGGTATTACATTTATTGGTATCAGAGCTACAGTTTAGTCAATTTTAAGACTAACATTGCGCGTGAGAGTCTAGCTATACATGCCATATATATAAATTGTGATAGTGTGATGATTCCTGACAGTTAAAATGTGTTTTCCATATAGCAAATGGATCCCGAACGAGCAATAGCTGACGATGTTGAAAGTAATGCGCCCGCTCTCACTTCTACTCAAGGGACAGCGTCGGCTGAATCTAGGCCGATTTCTACTAGCCAAGGGGGAGCGAGTAAGCAAGCCTTCTTCCAAATGATGAGTGAGTGCTTCATAGTGTTCGTTCGAATGAATCCGGCTGCTCAACAACCTCTACCCCCATCTGTTCCTCAACAAGTCCCAGTTGTGCCACAAGTGATAGATTTGAATTTATTAAGTAAGCCACCTATTGATAAGATTCAGAAGCATAGGGCTGAAGAGTTTCGGGCTATAGTTGATGATGATGTTGAGAGAGTTGAGTTCTGGCTCGAGAACACGATAAGAGTTTTTTTTGAATTATCCTGTACTCCAGAAGAATGTATCAAATGCGTAGTATCTTTTCTTAGAGATAATGCATATCATTGGTGGAAAACGTTGACATCGGTGGTTCCTAGAGAATGGGTTATCCGAGAATTCTTTCAGACTGAATTCCGAAAAAATTACATAAGTCAAAGATTTATTGATCAGAAGCATAAAGAGTTTCTAGAGTTGAAACAGGGCCGAATGACTGTGACAAAATATGAAAGAGAATTTGTACATTTGAGTAAGTATGCTCGGGAATATGTGTCTACTGAGGAGATTATGTGCAAACTGTTAGTCGGAATACTTGAATTGAAGAAATTTGTCATGCTGGTTGAGATGACTTGTAAAGTCGAGGATCTCAGCAAAGAAAAGAGAAAAGCTGATTTTGAAGCAAGAGATTCGAGAAAAAGATTAACTAGTAAATCTTATCAGTCTGCATCGAAAAAATTCTGATACTTGTATAATCGTTTAATGCATCTGTGGGACATTCAAACAGAGATCATAAAAAACAACCTGTGAGTTCCAAAGCCCAAACTGCATCTGTTGCTAGTGTTGGCAGTGTGAGAGCTAATAGACCTGAATGTAAACATTGTGGTAAACAGCATCCCGGTGATTGTAAATTGAATGATAGGGCTTGTTGTAAATGGAGATCATTGGATCATTTTATCCGTGATTGTCTGGAGTTGGCTGACATTTTATCCGTGATTTTCCGTAGTTGGCTGAACAAGATACCATACAGAACACGAGGCTGAGTAACACTACAGCTAGAGGTAGACCACCCAGAAACAGGGGCAATGTGAGTGGTGGTAGAGGTGTGACACGAGATACTGCTACGAGATCTGATGCTAGAGCACCGGCCCGAGCCTATGCTATTCGCGCTCGCGAAGAAGCGTCATTTCCAGATGTTATCACTGGTACTTTTATTCTCTATGATACTAAAGTTATTGCATTGATAAATCTAGGATGATCTCATTCTTATATATGTGTAAATTTAGTATCCAGTAAGACTTTTCTTGTAGAGTCTACTGAATTTATAATTAGAGTATCGAACCCCTTAGGCAAGTGTGTGTTGGTTTATAAAGTGTGCAAGAACTGTTCGTTGATGATTCAAGATTTTTATTTTTCGACTAACCTGATGTTGTTTCCATCTGACGAATTTGATATGTTTTTGGGTATGGATTGGTTAACATTGCATGATACTGTTGTGAATTGAAAATGAAAGACGATTGAGATGTCAGAATAATGAGATTATTCGAATTGAGTCTGATGATCTGAATGGCTTGCCAGTAGTGATTTCATCGATGTTAGCTCAAAAATATGTGAGAAAGGGTTGTGAAGCTTACTTAGTTTATGTGCTTGATACAAAAGTGACTGAAAAGAAGATTGAATTAGTGCCAGTTGTGTGTGAGTACCCAGATGTGTTTCCTGAAGAGTTACCGGGTTTACCACCGATCCGAGAGGTTGAATTTGGCATTGAGTTAATGCCAGGAACAATGCCGATATCGATAGCTCCGTATAGAATGACACCAACAGAGTTAAAAGAATTAAAAGCTTAGTTGCAAGAATTAACCGATAGAGGATTTGCACGACCGAGTTTCTCGCCCTGGGGTGCTCCTGTGTTGTTTGTGAAAAAGAAAGATGGCACGATGAGAATGTGTATAGATTATCGACAACTTAATAAAGTGACGATCAAGAACAAATATCCTCTACCGCGAATTGACGATTTGTTTGATCAATTGAAAGGGGCTACAGTGTTTTCAAAGATAGATTTGAGATCGGACTATTACCAATTACGAGTTAGAGATTCTGATGTGCCAAAGACTGCATTTAGAATGAGGTATGGTCACTATGAATTTTTGGTAATGCGTTTTGGACTAACGAATGCACCTGTCATATTTATGGACTTAATGAACAGGATTTTCAGACCGTACTTAGATCGATTTGTTGTTGTATTCATTGAAGACATATAGATATATTCACGAGCATGCCGAGCATCTAAGAATTGTATTGCAGACTCTTCGTGATAAGCAGTTACATGCAAAGTTTAGTAAATGTGAATTCTTGTTGCGCGAGGTTGGTTTTCTAGGGCATATTGTGTCAGCATCGGGTATCCGAGTTGATCCTAGCAAGATTTCTGCAATAATGGATTAGAAGCCTCCGAGAAATGTATCTGAAGTCCGTAATTTTTTGGGACTAGCTGGCTGTTACCGACAGTTTGTAAAAGACTTTTCGATGATTGCGACTCCGTTGACGAGATTGCTTCAGAAAGATGTAAAGTTCGAATGGTCTGAAAAATATTAGAAAAGTCTTGATCAACTGAAAACTCTTTTGACTAAAGCTCCAGTATTAGTATAGCTAGAATCGGGTAAAGAATTTGTGATCTTTAGTGATGCATCGTTAAATGGTCTGGGCTGTATTTTGATGCAGGAAGGCAAAGTCATAGCTTATGCTTTGCGACAGTTGAAACCGCATGAAAAGAATTACCTGACTCACAATTTAGAGTTAGCAACCATTGTGTTTTCATTGAAAATTTGGCGCCATTATCTGTTTCGTAAGAAATGTCATGTTTATTCAGATAATAAGAGTTTGAAATAGCTGATGACTCAAAAAGATTTGAATTTGCAGTAGCAGAGATGGCTAGAATTGCTAAAAGATTACGAGCTAGTGATTGACTACTATCCGGGAAAAGTAAATGTTGTTGCTGATGCATTAAGCCAAAAATCTTTGTTTACTCTACGTGCAATGAATACTCAGTTGGCTATATTTGAGGATGGCTCAATTGTAGCTCAGTGAAAAGTGAGACCGTTTTTTATACAACAAATTTGTGACGCTCAAAAGTTTGATAATGAAATGTTAGCAAAACAAGCTCAATGTGATTCGAACCCTGATTCAGAGTTTCTAGTTGATTCCGATGATTGTTTAAAATTTAAAGGCTGAATATGTGTTCCGAGAAATTCAGAATTGATTAAGATGATTTTGAACAAAGCACATAGTAGTCATTTATCTGTTCATCCGGGAAGCACAAAAATGTATAATGACTTGAAACAGCTCTATTGGTGGCATGGTATGAAACGTGACATTTCAGATTTCGTTTCTAAATGTTTGATATGTCAGCAAGTTAAAGCTGAACATCAAGTTCCGTCTGGTTTATTGCAGCCGAAAGAAGTTGAGATTCAATCAAATTTGTCGTATAGTGAAGAACAGATCCGAATTTTAGCTCGTGAGATTAAGGAGCTAAGAAATAAAAGAATAGCGTTAGTGAAAGTATTATGAAATCAGCACGGGGTTGAAGAAGCTACATGGGAACCCGAGGATGCGATGAGAAAGAAATATCCAAACCTATTCCCTGGTAAGATTTTCGGGACGAAAATCCCTAAGGAGGGAGAGTTGTAACAACCTGGTTTTACCTAAATCAAAACAGTGGTTTCGGAACCACAAATTTGAGTTCAAAAAATTATTTTAATATTATTTTTGGTGTTTACAGCATGTGAATATATACGTGTCAAAATTTCGTGATTTAATTTTATCGTTTAATAGCTTAATTTGAGAAAAGGACTAAATCGTGTAAAATGCAAAAGTGGCATTCTATATGTTAAATGTGTCTATTTGCTATGGTTTATTAAACCGAAGGTCCTTATGATGTTATTATGCCGTT
The DNA here is from genome assembly GCF_007990345.1 of Gossypium hirsutum. Lineage (NCBI taxonomy): Eukaryota > Viridiplantae > Streptophyta > Magnoliopsida > Malvales > Malvaceae > Gossypium > Gossypium hirsutum. The sequence goes on along the minus strand of NC_053425.1, from coordinate 100,388,145 downwards.
GATAGTGAGAATGGACATAAATGGGCTTAATATCATGGAATTTGATGGCTTTTAATTAAGGTTATAATAGTAATTGTATAATTATTATGTGTTAATTATCACAAAATTAATTTTAAGCTTATTTCTCATATTCTTGGCCGAATATGAAGAGAAGAACAAGCCAATTTTAGGTTTTTAAATTTCGGCTACTTCATTGCTCAATTGTAAGTCCATTTTTACTCGATTTTTAATGATTTCTATGTTTTTGTGATCGTTGCTTCGTGTTCTAGCTAGCCCATGCCTCAATTTTTGAAAGTGTTGATGATTTTTAAAGTTTCCATTGATGAATCACTACGTAAAAAATGCCCTAATACGACACTTTTTTTTACCTAAGACGACGCAAAAAAAGTTGGCATAGGCTTCGCGACGCTTCTCCCGACACTTCCAAAAAGGTTGTATATAGTGCAGTTGGTATAGGCTTCGCGACACTTTTGAAAAAGCGTCGGTATAAGTCAACATAAGCCGACGCTTATTGAAAAGTTGCGAAAGTCTTAGTCAATGCCGACTTTTAAAATGGGTTGGTATAGACCTAGTCAAGACCAACCTTTGAAAACGTTGTTATAAACCTGTATAAGGCAACTATAAAAAGGTTGGTATAGTTCTTGTCTAAGGCAACTTTTAAGAATAGTTGGCATAGATACCGTCTATGGCAACCTTTAAAAGGTTGGGATTGACTCATTTAAGGCAACCTTATAAAGGTTGGGATAGGCCTTGTCTAAAGTAACCCTTAAAAAAAATTGGTATAAACCTTATCTAAAGCAACTTTTTAAAAAAGTTGGGATAGATCTTGTCTAAGGCAACCTTTAGGAAAGGTTGGGATAGGCATGTTTAAGGCAACCTTTTAAAAATGTTAGAATAGACATTGTCTAAGGCAACCTTAAAAAAAGGTTGGGATAGACTTGTTTAAAGCAACATTAAAAAGGTTGTGATAGATTCTTCTAAGGTAACCTTAAAAACGTTGGTATATATCTTATCTAAGGCGACTTTTAGCAAAGGTTGGGATTGACCTGTCTAAGACAACGTTAAAAATGTTGAATTAGACCTGTTTACAGCAACCCTAAAAAGGTTGGGATAGACCTTTTCCAATGCAACTTGAAAATGTTGGAATAGATCTTTGCCTCATGTATGATTATTTTTTACGACGCTTTCCTCGATTTTTAAGAGCCTATTTTGGTGAAATATGAGCAAATTTGTATGTAATGGGTGTGGAAAAGTTTGAGTCAATATTAATTGAACAATTAATTAACAGAAAATGATCATATAAATACAAAATTATCATTGAATAATGCAGTTAGTAATTTATATACAAAATCCTAATAGAAGTTGTCAACATGTTGCGAACATATTCTCAACCTATTTCACATGACATCAAAAAATTATACAAAATCCTAATAAAAGCAGTCAATAGGCTGCAACATGTTGTCAACTTGATTCCGATGACACCAAAAAATTATGAGACAATTGCATTTATCAACCACTATAACATATATATATATATATATAAAATACATAATATGCAATAAGCCTCATTCATCATCATCCGAACTGAAGGCTTTATCATCAAGTCCGCTACTTTGAAATTCAACTGCAAAAAATAGCAATGTACATTTTCTATTTATACAAGTTAGATGAGAAACAACTTGAGCACATTGGAATAATATTTTAATATTAACCAAAGAACCATAAATTGAAGCTAAATAAAGTGTTTTCATCAGTACATCCACTAATTATTAGTTGAGCAAGCAATAAAGACATCGAATAAGAACATAGCATTCAATTACAACAATCAATGTCTATTAAACCATTAACAAACTTATTGACAATCTAGTTATAAAATAGTCACCTTAATTACTATGCTTATTATGAAAAACCTTGTACTTGCTTGACATTCCCTTTGCCATGCACTCATCGATGGGAGCCTTATACTTTTTGTCACGAGCATCCAACATTTCCATTAACTTTGCCTCTCGAATTTTAGTTAATTTCATAAATCTTTCTTTTGCCTCAGCTAACAAATGAGCTTCTCGCTCTGCAGCCTCCATACGAAATCGAGATTCTGCTTCCTCGAGTAGAGTTTTCTCTCGAACTACTTGTTCAGCTTCAATTATTTGTATTTGCTGGACATGTTTAGCACTCATCTCTTCAATCATTGTACTGATGGACGATGTAGATTGGCTTCCTCGAGTAACTGACCCATAGCCAAACAACCTGGATTTGGTCATCCCACGTCCATATCCCAACATTTTTCCATCCTTTTCAGGGCCGAACACTTGTGTATAGACCTCGTTTTCTAATTCAGTATTATCTTGAAGTGTGAAAGAACTCTCAGGTGTTGGCATAGAGTTTTTAACCATCTTGCATGCTTCATCCTACAGTTATCTTTAATTAAAAAAATCTATTTTGAAAAAAAATAATTTTATATCAAAATAAATATAAATAAATAATACCCATTTGTTTCTTACATAAACTTGTTGTGCTTCCTCACTGCTCAATTTGTCACTTCCATCTTTGCGCAAATGTTGAAATCTAAACTGCTCCAAACGCGAAGGTTCACGGCCTTCATTCTTAGCCTATTATACAACAAAACAATAGTTGTTAACATTATTCACCAGTGAGCACAGAATAATTAATATAAGTTACATATTTATTAATATGTAATACTTACAAACTGTGCATTGAGGGTTGCATATTCTGTACGACCAGCAGTATGTGCATAACGCACCTTTGTTCGGGATTCTTTCGCCTTTTCTGATTGTGCCTATTGTTTAAATTAATAAGAAAAAATATGACAGTAATAGGAAAACTAAGTTTATTATGCCTCATTCAACAAATCATGCATTTATGCACTACTTTGATCATACCGTAAGTGGAAGTAGGAAAAATGGGACATTTAATCTAATAAAAGTGCATACCGTAGCTTGTGGTGTTCCCCATCGCTCCACTAGCCACTTCCATTGATCATCATGCACACCAGGAGGATTGTTTTCGTATATTTCTTAAATCGGTCGACCTTCTTAGACCATCTCTTTGTAGTATCTAGTTTTCAAAGTCAATTTAAACTCCTTCCGAAGTTTTCCAACATGTGAGAGGATGTCCGAGTCCTCCACCTTACCTTGGAGATCAAACTTTTCCTACACGTATAACAAAATAATGTAACAAGTACTCATTACATACAATTTCAAATAATACAAAATTATTACAATACATTAAATTAGAAAATGGTTATGTACTACATACATGAACGATTGCCAATATGTTTTCCAACACATATTTAGGAAGATGTTTTCAATGTTTTGTATTCAAAAGACATATAGAACCAGTCCTTGCAATTATACCGAGAAATTTAGCCAATTTGGACGCTTCCTTCCCAATAGGCTGGCCATATTGGTTGGCATCTACTACTATACGAGTTCCAGGTTGAAGATTCCATATATCTTTCATGTTTGTAGGCCCTCGCTTTCTCTTAGTACCCTTAGTAGCCTCTGTCAAAAGTAACAATTATATTTTAGATATGAAAATTGAAAAAAAATTATGTATCAATGTGAAAAAATAAATACAATACAGGAGCAAATTGTGTTTATGTAAAAAAAGAAAAAAACCACTCTTAATTATATAAAAGCATAATAAAAGATTTTATTTATCATAAAAAACACATAATACGTTCATGTTATAATTATGCTCTCACCATTTAAACAACTATACCTTTTCTTTATTTATTATTCTCTTTATCTACATTTAAACAGCTATACCTTTTCTTTTCTTATTTTACCACTGCTTGTAAATTATATCTTATACTTATGCTCTCACCATTCACCATTCCTCTATTATTTTGGTTCAAAGAAATTTCATTAATTCCACCACCAATGTAGTATTTTAAAATACAAAATTACTCACGTAGCTGATATTACGATGAGGCCAATCTAACAAATAAAAATGTTAGCATTAGACTATAAGGTTTCTAACTCTATATTCGAGAATGTAAAATTCTTCGACACTATAAGTCGCATTTTTTATTTTAATGCAATGGAATTACTTTTACAGTATTATCATTTACATTTCAATTAGAGAAAAGATGAAATGGAGTTTTTGGAAGTTAAAAATGCAACACTAACTGGTCGAACATGAAGCATAGAGCAAAACATTCAATTGTAAGATCAAACATATAGTTTTAATTGCAAACTGGAAAATTATATACGCATATGTATGTTTGCAAGATCAACTATATTTTATTTGCTTCTATCCTTTATTTGTGTATAAAATAAATCCATTTTAACAGATTACTTTAAAGCAATAAAACTTGAGAGTGAATCGGTTCAAAATACAAGGATAAAGTATTGAACGGATTAGAACATGCAAAAATTGAACTCACTCTGCTTTATATATAATTCATACATCAAATATTAACTAATGCATAGACATCAAAGTATCAAATATTTGTAATATTATCTTATTCTAAATAGCTAATGCTTTAAAAACACTTTAATAAGTAAAATTACCGACTTAAATTATTATGTTTTAAAATTTTGCACTTTCTAGGAAGATAAATGAAGAAAAACAAAACAATTGAAATTTTCAAAATTTATAACAGTTTTGCACTATTGTGATACCTAGGGAAAATATATATCAGAATCAAATAAAATTAGTAAAGTTCAAATTTCATTAGATCTTTGAATAAAAACAGTAATTGCAAGTAAACTAGAAAACAAAAAAACAAATAGAAAGATCAGTGGGGCAAAAAACCAAACACAAAGTTAAAGCCGAAATTTACATGTTTCTCTATATATTGTGAACAAAATCAAAACTAGAAAACAAACAGAAGCCAATGGATGTACCAGCCGGAGTTATAGGTACTCCCTCTACTGATTCAGTTGGAGTTTCATCTCCCGTGCTTTGACTATCAGTAGCAGCACTTCCCAAGGTGTTCGAACCTGTCGAAGAACCCCTCGAAGAGAATCGTACACCTTTTAATGTTCGCCTTTTGCCAATCATTTTCCTAGAAAACAAACAGGTGATGGTTAACGACGAAGCACCCAGCACAGCATTGAAAAGAAAATCATAAGTTTTGAGAAGGAGGAAAAACCGGGAAAATATGAATTTTAAACTTCCTACTCCCGGGAAACTTGAAACCTACTGTAAACTGAGCAAGACTTACTTTTTATTTTAGATTTTAGGGTTTGTCAAAAGATGGAGAATATGTACTACGTTCTATTAAAACAAAAAAAAAGCAAAAACGGTAAACAAATTTGCATATTTGAATAAAAACAGCCCCCCAAAAAAAACAACCCAAAAATAAAAACAGTCCAAGGAAATATCCAGCAAAACAACAAAAAAGAAGCAAATATTTGAATATTTACATAAATTTATATTCTATTCAATTTTCAAAATAATAACCAAAAAATTAATTTTTATAAATAAATTAAAATTAACAAATAACACATCAAACTTAAACAAATTATAATATGATTAGTAATATGTACCTCACATAAATAAATTAAATTTATACTTAAAAAAATCAAAATACCATAACAAAATTTACTATGTACCCTAGTTGTAAAGTATTTGATTTCTTTAATGTTTCTTTCTTACAGGGAAGAAGATGGCTTTAAGATATTTCATTTCTTCGTTTCTTTACATCAACAACATTTGATGCACATCAATGGGATGTGAACCAAAATTAAATAAATAAATTAGATAAATAACATATCAAAATCCATTGCTAATTCAATTTATAATGTTATATAATACATACTGTCATTCTCTATCTCATTAAAGCTTTAATCGTTAGAAACTTTAGGTGGGTTATGGCCGGAATAATGGAGTCTCATCAAAATCTATACTTGAGTTTTAAAAAGAATCAAAGGCAAGCTAAATCTGCTCAGGGAAGGGAAGAGCTAGACATGCATACACCTACCAAATAATGCATACTTTACCTGGATAAAGTATGCATTATTAGTGAATATGATAATACATACTTTATCCGGGTAAAGTATGCATTATTAGTGAATCTGCTAATACATACTTTACCCGGGTAAAGTATGCATTATTAGTGAATCTGCTAATACATACTTTATCCGGGTAAAGTATGCATTATTAGTAAATCTGATAATACATACTTTATCCGGGTAAAAAACCTGAAACTTTAAAAGTCAACTGTTTTTGAGAATTAACATGTTGAATAAAACAGCAAATTGAACTCTAAAAATTTATACATAAAGAAAAATAGAAAAAGGAGAAACAGGGGAAATTCATTCTGCTATACTGCATTAAAAATGTCAATTACACTAAATCTTTGCATTTCAAAACATCATTCATGTTCAAATTAAAACTAAAATTATTAAGTTACAATATGATTATTACACTGCGGATATTCATCATCTTCTACAGGGGTTTCAACGTCTAGATTGAACAAATCTCTTGGCTTTACTTCGATAACATGAAGCCATCCTTCACTCTTGCCATCCTCAACATAAAATACTTGTTTCGCTTGAGAAGCCAATATGTACGGATCGTCCGAATCACGATTCCTTGTATGGATAAACTCAGAAAATTTCACCATAATAAAACCATTAACATCCTTCTTCATACTCCTAGGAGATTTAATATTCACCCAATCACATCTAAGCATAATAACCTAAAACCTTTCATAATAGTTTAGCTCGATAATTTCAATGCAATTTCTATAATAGTTTCTCCCGTCAGCAAAAACCATCACGCCACTATTTTGAGTCTTACGGTGTTGCTCAAGTTTTTTAGTATGGACCCTAAAACCATTAATTATAAGTCCATCATATGTGGAACACCTTATGCGGTCCTCGAGCAAGAGCAATTACGTCAGCATCAACTTGTTCAACTTCCATCTTTGGAATCTAACCATATAGTAGGAAATCAATTAACTCTTATTCTATGATCAAATTTCTACAATGTTCTCTCATTACATAGATATTTGAATAAATTATTTTAATAGTGACAATTTACCTGTTTCGCAAGCTATCTTGGGAACTTTTCAACCAACCATTTGTCCTCTGTGCGTTTACTATTTTGAATGCCACCATAAATAGCTCGCTCAGACTCCAAAAATTCCCTATAATATATTCAATAATTTGCAAAAAAATGTTGTCAAAATGTATACAAATTATATGATAACTTTATTTGTCTATTCGTTAAGAAAAAAAGAATCGAATGACAGGATTTTCTTCAGGAAACTCACTGACGATATGGTGATAACTTATCGCTATGCAATAAAATATAGCGGTTTGCTTGTGGAAGAGATCGCATGTCCAATATCTTTGTGTTCAGGGTGCCAATTGGACGTCCTCCAGAAGAGAAAATGTACCGTTTTTGAATATTTCTATCATTCCTTGGAGGACGGGAAAATATAATCTCAACATCAGAAAAATAACGGGAGCAAAATGTAAGACATTCTGAAACTATGTACCTTTCAGCAATATAACCTTCGGGATAAGCTCTATTTTTCACCAAAGCTTTCAATCCCATAAGATACCTACATCACATACAATTATTTTTACATACTTATTATATTCTATATTAAAATAATAAAAATAAAATATTGTGAAATTTTATTGATATATTTCATATACCTTTCAATCGGGTACATCCACCTGTATTGAATAGGTCCACCAAGCTTAGCCTCTATTGACAAATGAATAATTAAATGAATCATAATTGTGAAAAAACTTGGAGGAAATATTTTCTCCATTTCACAAAGTGTTAATACGACTCGTACTTGAAGTTGATCAACTTCTTCTGGATCAAGACTTTTTGCACATAATCTCTTAAAGAAATCTGATAGATTTGTAATAACACTTAGCACCTTCTTTTCTACAACTCCTCTTAAGCATATAGGAAGCAAATCTTGCATAAGAATGTGACCATCATGACTTTTAAGGTTGCTCAACTTGTGCTCTTTCAAATTCACGCATCGAGATATGTTTGATGCATAACCATCGGGTACCTTCAAGTTCTTCAAAATGGAAAGAAAAATATCTCTTTCCTTTGATGCAAGAGTGTAACATGCTTGCGGAAGATACTCTTTCCCGTTTCTCATTTTTGGATGAAGATAACTTCTGATGCCCATATCTTGTAGGTCCTTGCGTACCTTGATATTATCTTTACCACCGCGTGAGAGATTAAGAAGGGTGCCAACAATATTGTCACATACGTTCTTCTCGATGTGCATTACATCCAAGTTATGTCGAAGTAGATTGTAACGCCAATAAGGCAAGTCGAAAAATATACTCCTCTTCTTCCATAAAGTCCTGTCTTGATTTATAAGATTTGTTTCATCTCTTTCTACCAATTCTTTAAAGTTGTTAACCAAATCACACCCCTCGTCTACATCAAGTTCTATCAACCCTTCATCTAGTTCTTCTCTATCCCTCTTTCGAGCTTTACCGTAAATGAAATTTACACCTTCAACTTCTCTTAAGATATCTTCCCCAGATTGTGGTATAGGAGCTACCCCATACTCTATAGTGCCATCAAATTCATGACTCTATTTTTGAAATGGGTGTTCAGCTGATAACCATCGACGATGACCCATATAACAGAACTTTCGACCATACTGTAGCCATCGAGATTCAGTTTTTTCAGCATATATTAGGCAAGCAACCCGACCTTTTGTACTCCACCCTAAAAGATTGGCGCAAGCTAGGAAATCATTGATTGTCCAAAGAAGACAAGCTCGTAAAGTGAAAGATTCGGAAGCTAATGAATCAAAAGCATCAACTCCTGTCCACAATTGCTTCAACTCTTTAATTAGAGGCTGCATATAGACATCAATGTCATTTCCAGGTCCTTTTTCACCAGGGATAACCATTGAGAGTATCAGTGATGATTGTTTCATGCATGCCCAAGGTTCTAAATTATAAGGAGTAAGAAGTACCGACCAGTACTGTGACTTGTACTCATTATTCGAAATGGATTGAATCCATCGCTAGCCAAACCTAGCCTAACATTGCGAGGATCAGATGCAAAATCAGGAAACCTCTTATCAAACGCATCCCAGGTAGAACCATCGGCTGGATGTCTCAATATACCATCTTTGGTTCATCCTTCTTTATGCCATCTCATGGATTGTGATGTCTTGGAAGATTGAAATAATCTTTTAAGTCTAGGAATTAAAGGAAAGTACCGTAATACCTTGGCAGGCTTAGGACGGCGACAACTACCATCAACTTGTTCATCTGCATCCAACTTATTAGAAGATTGCCACATTGAGCTTTTACAAACATCACAACTGATCTTTTTACTAGCATCGCCCCAATATAACATACAATCATTTGGGCATGCATCAATCTTCACGTACCCAAGATTTAGTGCAGAAATCTTATTCTTTGCTTCGTAGTATGTAGTCGGGATTGTGTTTCCATCTGGAAATGCCTCATTTAAAAACTCCAATAAGCATATCAAAGATTTTGCTGACCATCCAAAAAGTGCTTTGAAGTGGTAAAGCCGAAGTAGGAATGAGACGCATAAGAACTTGACACAACCGGGATACAGTGGAATATCACAATCATCTAGAAGAGTATTTGCTCTTTCCACAGTCCTTTGGGCCTCATTAACATCATACTCCCGACCATTATTCTGAAACTCGCTTGAAACTCCATCAAAACTCTCATTAAGAGTTGGGATGTTGATACCTAGAGCATCCGTTATGAGATCTCTTAAATCGGTTTCGTTATCTTGTGACAACGTACAAATTGACGGAGAAGTTCTCATGGTTTGGTCTATTTGCACCGATGTTCTTTCAATGGATTCTTCATGAAAAATCCAATGCTTGTATTATTTTATTATACCATAAATACGAAGATGCTGACCCACAATATGTGGTTCGTGCAATATCCTATTATTGCAACGATGGCACGGACAATATAATTTTCCGTTAGAAAGTGATTTTCTAATTGCAAATGATTGAAATCTTTTTATTCCAGCTAGGTGATTGGTGCTAAATCTTGGAGCATCCATCCAACTTTTATCCACCATCTGTTAAAGTAATTAATACTAAAATTGAGTATCTATGAATGCCTAATCATAAGGTTCATGTGTGAAAAGAGATGGGCTTTCTGGTGAACTAACCTAAACTAGAACTACCTAATCCAGAAATAAAATAACAAATTTAAATATTAAAATAAATAAAATTTATCTTTATGACAATTAAATAATATTAAAATTTATGATAAATAATATCTAAATTCGTAAATAAAATAGTCCAAACTACAAAGATAGAAAAATTTAAACCTAAATCTAAAAAATAGAAAAAAAAGGAAAAGAAAAGGTTAACTAACCTTTTGGTTATATCAAACTATATCTCAATTATAGTAAAAAGTATATGTCATTATTCATGCTTCGGGATCTTTAATTTAGCCTGAAAAATTCAAAAAAATAATACCATCAACAACGTAGCTCAAAAAAGCTTCATATGAGGCAAGCTCAATTAAGAAGGGCAAATATGTTTTATCATTTATTATTTTATGCATAATATTTTTATCTTGTATTATAAATGATTTATTACTACTTTTATGTTTATGCTATTAATTGATTGTAAAATATTATTATTTATATAAGTTGAAATTTAATTATAAGTTGATAAAATTTTAATTTAAAACATGCAGATTAATGAATTAATCAATGATTTTACTTTTTTTGGTACTTCATTAATAAATTAAAAAGCAGATCTAAACATAACACTACCACCCATATCGGCTTTAACAAACTGGAGCATAAAGCTCGACATAGACAAACATAGTCTTTAGAAGAGTCTCTTACAAAGCAAACTAGGAGTGCTGCCCTTTTTAGCCAGATTTATGCATTCAGAGGCCACCATATAGACAGCAGAACTACCAAAATAAACAAGCAGATCATTATAAGTAATACCTGAATGAAACTATATACATACATATTTTTATGTAAAAGCAATATTATCGGTAAAAAAGTGGACTCGTTTTAAGAATAGAAGAAAACAAGCAGACACCTAACATCAAGTCAGTTCAATCTAATTATAGAGCATTCATATATTAGCAACCCATAAATTTAAAAAGTAAGGTTTAAAATGTTCGCATAGAAATAATAACTTACAGTTGAAACATTACAATACTTAAATAATACTTTGGTGATTTTTCACTTCCTTCTACATCAGGAAAAAATATTAAAGAAATAGCAGTCGATTAACAAAATAAGAGAAGGCAGACTCATCAGAGTTTCAGCCATCCAAAAAAAAAAGACTAAAACTAACCAAATACCTGCTCAATTGCTTCTTCAGTGAATGGATGCCAGTAACACAGACCAACGTACACTTTTGCAGGGACATCCTTCGCCCAAAGTGACTTTTCTTCAGCCTAAAATGAATCATGACAGGCGATACATATTAAAGACTGGCAGAAGAGATACTAACATGAAGCAGATCAGGATTACTTCAGCTATATATTTCCCTTTTGATAGCCTAGGAATCATCCAAACCATCAGCCAAAACAATGCCAATTATATAGTTTAGGCAATGGTATTTGTTGGGTTAATGGTGTCTGTACTCTTTTTGGAAAAATATTAATGCTTACTGTCAATGATGCCTCCTGAAGTTGAACATCAGTGGCTCCATTTGGTCCATATACGTAATTAAAATCCAGTAATCACAATATCTAGTTCCTTTACACTAGCCTGAAGTTTAGTTCAGTTTGCTTAGTATTTGGAAACTATATATAAGGGGATGTAAATGTATGAAAACTATATATCATGCTGAAATCAGACAGAACAAAAGTACTTTTCAATCAGATTATTATTGTTTATAATTTTCAATCAATCATCAACACAAACACACCACAATAGAACTAAATGATGTTTATAATTTTTAATTTGTATTTGTCTGTTGAAAATCAAATAACAAATCTCATCTCAAAAGACCACCACAACCAGCAAATACCCATAACATTCTACTCCATCCTTATTCATGCATAACAACAATGTCCTATGTGAAACAAAAATAACACATAAATCAAGCTTTTTAGGGATACCCATTCATTTATCACAATCTTTGACTTTGTTATGCAAAATTTTTAAAAAAATAAAGACGAATGAATCAACATGAGAAAGGGAAAATAATAAAAACAAATAGATCTAGGGTTTTGTCTTAAAAATAAAGAAAAGGAAAAAGAAAAACCAAAAGGAAGGAAGAAATACCTGTTAGGAAAGGCGAAGACCATGAAAAAGAGAAGAGGAGCGGAGTAAACTGTGTGAGAGAGATAGAAGCTTAACTTAGTTGTTTGAGAGTGCTTTGGAATGTTTGACTCTGAAACATTATTTTATTTGAAGTGTTTTCTTTGTATTTCCAGACAAATCAAGTCTCCACAAACACAACCCTGTCTTTAATTTTGATTTTGCTTGCAAATTAAACTTTACTTTATTATTACTTTAGTTTTAATTACATTCTTATCCTAATTATTATTCTCATTATATCTACTTGTACTGTAACTAAAATAATATTGAATTTTACGTAACTAAAATAATTTTTATGTATGTTTCGAAACTCAAGACTTCAACAATTTTATTTTTAAAAATTGAATTTATTCACTTTATAAAATATAATATATTTTACTATTACACTCAATACTTTATAAAATATAATATATTTTACTATTACACTCAATACTTTCAAAGTTGTATTTTAAATTTACTTGTTTCAATTTTTTTTTATAATTTTCATTTAGCCAACCTATTTCAGAAATAGTAATGTTAGTGAAAAAAAACTTAATTGTTACTCAAATAAAACTATCACATTATCTGTATCTCCCTTTTTTTTTCTCAAACTCATACTTCTTTGGTGTATTTCACATATCATTTAATTTTATCTATATTATTTTAAGTCATTAATATTGGAATATAAAACACTATAAATATTATGTTTATTAATTAAATAATCCCCCAAAAAAGAAAGATAAACCCGCAATATTTGCAACACTAAAAAATTAAAGAAATAAATTAGATATGCATCACATCAAACAAATTCACTAAAATTTTCAATTTACTAATTAATTTTGTTTCTCTAGAGATACATGGGTTAGCAATTTTTTTAATTTTAATATATATAAAGTTTATCTATTATCTCTTAAATAATTTAAACTATAATGATAATTTTAATATATTAAAATTAATATTATCTCTTTTACAATTATATAAGAAATTATTTAATATATAAATTAAAAAACAATCAGTCATATGCTAAAAAAATTTTAAAATTATTTTAAATAATAGTATTTTAATGTTTTTTATTTTTAACATATATTTTTTATGTTTTTACTTTCAAATTTTGTCTACGTGCCGAAAAGAATACATGATAGACAATTGGATGATGGGTGAGAATACCGAGAGCAAAACAACGTCGTTTAATTTAAAATAAAATGATTTTTTGTGACGTTTTTATCAAAACCCTAAGCCTTAAACCACAAACTTTAAACCTCAAGACCATAAAATCCTAAACCTTAAAACCATACACCTTAAACCCTAAACTCCTAAACCTTAAACCCTAAACCCTAAATATAGAAGATAACAACGAAACCTTTAAGTTAAACTTATATCGTAATACAGTTCATATTAAAAAAATCTGAGATTAATCGCTTATATCAGTATAAAATTTATTAATTTTTAATAAGATGAATGCTTTGGGGGATTTAGGCCAACTCCTAAACCCTAAACCTTAAACCCTAAACCCTAAACCCATTAGGCTTGTATATACCAACCCTTATACAAAGATTTGGCCAAAGTGTATGTTGGCTAGTCTATCCCAACACTTAAGAAAGTGTCGGCCCAAAAGTGTAAGCATAGTGTTGGACAAAGCTGACTCTTATTTAAGCGTTGCATTAAGCATGCATATCACAACCCTTATATAAAAAGTTAACCTAAGCGTATGTCGGCAAGTCTATCCCAACACTTAGGAAAATATATATCGTATTAGGACTGGACAAAGCCAACTCTTATTTAAGCGTTGCCTTTGGCATGCATATCCCAACCCTTATATAAAGAGTTGGCTAAAGCATATGTTGGCCAGTCTATCCCAACACTTCGGAAAGTGTCGCACAAAAACTGTCGTCTTAGAACGAGACAAAAGCCAACTCTTATTCAAGCGTTGCCTTAGGCTTACATATCCCAACCCTTATACAAAGAGTGGGTCAGAGCATAGTCTATCGCAACACTTAGGAAAGTGTTGCCACAAAAGTGTCGTATTAAGACTACAAAAAGCCAACTCTTATTCAAGCATTGCCTTAGTCATACATATCCCAACCCTTATATAAAGAGTTGGCCAAAGCATAGTCTATCCCAACACTTAGGAAAGTGTCACCAAAAAAGTGTCGTCTTAGGACTATACAAAAGCCAACTTTTATTCAAGCGTTGCCTTAGACATACATATCCCAACCCTTATACAAAGAGTTGGCCAAAGCATAGTCTATCCCAACACTTAGGAAATGTTGCCACAAAAGTGTCGTCTTAGGACTAGACAAAAATCAACTCTTATTCTAGTGTTGCTTTAGGCATACATATCCCAACCCTTAGGAAAGTGTTTCCTCAAAAGTTTTGTCTTAGGACTAGACAAAGCCAACTCTTATTTAAGCGTTGCTCTAAGCATGCATATACCAAACCTTATACAAAGAGTTGCCTAAAGTTCAGTCTATACCAACACTTGCCCTAAAAGTGTTGTCTTAGGACTAGAATTTTTCCAACTCTTATAAAAGCGTTGCTTTAGGCTTGCATATCCCAACACTTATGAAAGAGTTGGCTAAAGCGTATTTTGGCCAGTCTATCCCAACACTTAGGAAAGTGTTGCCCCATAATTGCCGTATTAGGGCATTTTTGACGTAGTGAATTCATGTGTTTTTGGATGTTTAATAATGAAATATGAAAGCTTGGTGTTTAATATACATGTTTTGTAAAGTGATTTTGAGTAAAAATGTCAATTAAGGATTAAATTATGAAATTTGTAAATTGAAGGGTTGAAATGTGAAATAAATGAAAAATATGGGCTGCTAGGGACCTATATGAATTTCGGCTAGGCTTGGGTTTAAAGAAATTTCATGAATTTTTTGTATTTTTGTAATAAGGACTAAATTGAATAAATGTGCAAATTTAAGGGCTAAAATGGAAAAAATGGCCACATATGTGTTTGTGGATGAAATTGAATTATTTGGTGATTAAATGGATTAATTTTGAATGTATATAGATTAAGAACGAAAGAAATCGGATTTAGATCGGGGGAAATCTAAAGTTATCGAATAGTTGATCTAGTCTCTCTATTTCGACTACGAGGTAAGCTCATATGCAAATAAACATCTTTAAATTGAATTATATGTGTTTACTTGCTATTGAACTGTTATGAATGTTGAACGAGTAATTACGAGCAAGAATCGATAGAGTTACGACATCTGAAAGACTCGTACGAACCTTAGGAATAGTATAGGATACAAATGCTATGACATTAGGTTATTGAGATGTGATTACATGTAAGACCATGTCTGGGACATTGGCATTGTACTGAGATTACGTGTAAGACCATGTCTAGGGCGTCAGCATCGTTAATCGATTTCGTGTAAGACCCTGTTTGGGACAGTGGCATCGATATATGATAACATGTAAGATCATATTTGGGATATGTGTACGAGCTTATGTGATTTTCGAGTATCCTTAACAATTCCAAATGGTTCAACGGGCAAAGTCAAGCCGAGAAAGAATATGTGGTAATGAGTTAAATGACTCAGGTACATACGAGATTCATAAGAGTATTGGAAAGTGAAGTAATTGATGAGTTTACATGAGAAAATACATATGTACTTATTAAGAAAGGTTTGTGTATCTATATGTGTTTACTTGTACTTGGCCTATTGATAGAAAGGTTGTGATTCATATGATTGCTTTATTTATATATGGCTTACTAAGCTTTTAAAGCTTACTTTGTGTGTTCTTTCCATGTTTTATAGATTAGCGAAGCTAGCTCGGACATCGGGGATTATCGGGAACCATCATCACACTATCGATTACTTGTTGGTACTTTTGGAGCTTTGTATATATGGTATGTATAGGCTAGTGTCATTTTGGTATGTTTTGAGTTATGATTATAGCCATAAGATTTGGCTTGTAAATGTTAATGTGTAAGGCCAATTAAGTTGGCTTGAATTATGTGCTTGTTAAATGATATCTGTGAATTATAAGTTATATTGAGTTTTGGTATGTTTGCCATAGTTGTTGATATGGTTATATAGTTGTTCTTTTGGTTGGTTGTAATTGGAGTATTAAGGTTGGAATGATGGAAAGTTGTGACTTGGTTTTGAGGCATGAAATAGGTGATAAGTTGAAAGGTAAATGCATTTAGAAGTTACGCAAGTTTTTGATGATTTTGGCATATTGAAATGGTATGTTTTGGTTGTAGAATTGAGTAGTTGAAATGGTTGTGAATAGATGGCATGATATGTGTACGAATTGGAAGGTTTTTGGTTGCTTAAATATGTGATGAAATGATACCATTTTGGTGGATTTGTGTGCAAGAGAATAGGGTGGCAAATTGAATTTTCAAATGGCCTATTTTTGTCCACACGGGCAGAGACACGGGCGTGTGTCTTAGCCGTGTACGACACATGGTCATGTTACACGGCTGTGTGTCCCCTAGGTTACCCTTTCAAATTAAGGCAGTATACCCTACAATTTTGACACGGTCTAGACATACGGGCGTGCCTACTGGTTGTGTGAGACACACGGGCTGACACATGGGCATGTGGCTGGCCTTATAATCTAAGTCAGTAGCCTTCTTAGTTTTCCCACGGTTATGGCACATGGGCGTGTCTCCGGTCGTGTGGTACAAGTCAATATGTATGCCCTGTTTTCACGCGGGCTACGCTACGGGCGTGTCTGGTGTCTGTTCACACGGGCGTGTGACCCTTAAATGTTGGAAAATTTTCTAAGTTTTCTAAAGTTTGTAAATGTTATCGGTTTAGTCCCAAACCACTTCTAAGCATGTTTTAAGGTCTCGTAAAGCCTTATAAGGGACATTGTGCATGATTTGTATGGATTTTTTATATCGAATGTATAAATGTACGTGAATAAAATGTATTATTCGGTAATGCCTTGTAACCCTATTCCGGCGATGGATACAGGTTAGGAGTGTTACATATTTAATATTTATGAACTCGATTTACAAAATTGGGGTTCCCAAATTGCATTTTATGGTACCACTGAAAATCAGGTCATTACAGAGCAACCATTTCATTGTCGACTTCTTCTTGAGATTCCAATCTACTCATTACAGTCACCAATTTACTAACCTACTTCTCTAGATTCTAAACCTTGCTCTTGTCTCCTATTAAAATTGTTGTATGTTAATTGCAAGTGATTTAACAATTTCTTTAAGAGGCATACCTGAATTTGAAGATGATGGTTGTGTTGGAGCAGACAACTTTGGTTCAGTGCCAAAATCCGAATAATTTATCCATTTATGAATGTAAGCATTGATATAGGGATCATATCTCTATTGTGACCAATTGGAAAACCCTCCAACTATATTGACACACTCATAGGAATCTTCTTGGGATGTGTGACACATATCAGTATGGTAACCATAATCAACATAAATCCCACAAGCCTTCACTTGTTTAAAATTTTCTAAAGCCAATTGCCGAACAAGAGAGGTTAGGTCAGAAATTCAATTCTTCAGAGAAGAAATATTTACCTCATTCACTCTTGTAAAGAAGTCTTATCTGCGCTTAAAGTGGTGTGAACTTACAACCTTGATCAAAGGTTAAGGATGCTAAAAATAAATAAGACTATTAACACCAGTCTCTAACAATGATGCCAAAATTCGGTGGTTGTCAAAACCAACAAAAATAAATTTCCTACTCAATATAAATATTTGTAGATAGTGATGAGTAAGTTCAAATGCACAAAGACTAGTGATAATTTTATTCCTTTAGTAAAAACACGTAGAATAAATGAAAAACGAGAATTTTAAAATTGAAAACTAAAATTTCAATTAAAATTGTCAAAAGAAATATCGTAATTAAAATTTAAGAAAATCAATATGATGAAAACCTTGTCAAAGGAAAAGTCTCAGTTTTGATTCATGGGTTTGATCATCAATGCAAAGAAAAAATTCCAATGTTCTATGATGAAATTGGTTACAGTTATCGATGAATGTCAAGCAACCAATTTCTTCTTACCTTCTCAATAGCCAAGGCAAACTTCATTAATTATTTCCTTTATCAATAAATAATCCTATAAAAATGCATAGAATTTAATTTACAAATAGCATTAAGCATGAAAGAGACTCAATTCTAGTCGAAAAACACACAAGCAACTTTCACTCGAACCAGATCACATATCCATATAACAATAAATTGTATATTTTCACATACACAACCACATTATTCATCATAAAATATTATAACTAATTAAACAATTAAATTCTAAATAATTATTCCGAGCTATAAAATATGAGTCTTATATTTAACAAACTTGAATATTTGTAGTTAAAGTAAAAGATACATAAATACCATAGAATAAAAAAAATTAAAAACAAATTAGATCTTACAAACTTAAATAGTCAAATCATCGAGAAAATAAAATGCAAAAGCAAAATAATAGTAAGGTAACTATATGTGGATATATCTAATTCTAGATCTAAAACCATGTATCTATAGGTAAAATTCGCACAAAGAAGAAAAACTAAAATTGCCCTTGATAAATTAGAATAATCCTTTTTTTTTTTTACTTTTTTGGCATAATGCAATGGGAAAATCATCATAAATAAATTAGAATTTATGCACTTACCATATTAGCATGAGCTATGCTAATTAAGTAAAAATTAAATTTTTCGATATTTATAATTATCTCTCTAAATAATATTATTTTCAAAATTTAAACTCAAATCTTTAATTAAAAATACAATACACCTAAGCACTACATCTAATACTTATTCATTATCTCGTTTTTAAATCATAATGATGTTGTTGAGTGAATAGATGATGCGAAAACAAGTCATTAATTGATGGAATTAGAAAATCAGACACCAATCATTTTCAGAGGGGTGGTCGACACATTCACACACGAAAATCCACGTGAAGGGTGCTAAAATTATCAAGTCCAGGGGGGTCTTCCTTGTCCTCTGAATCAACATACACTAAAACATGATTTATACGCCTAATTAATTAAAGGCTAAGAATAAAAAAAGCCTACCTATGAGAGAAAAATTCAAATAAAAGCAACTGCATTCATTCAAGTATATCGACATTCAAAAACCATTTAAATAGGTGATCAAGATTAAAAATAGCTGCAATAGTGTTATTTTTAGAAAAAAATACAAATAATTATAAGTATATTCAAATAGCTTAAACAACATTTGACATTATAAAATATAATAAAATTATAATATTATACCTATATCTTATAAGGACAGTGGCACCACAAAAAAGTATCAAAGAAATATTTATGGATGATTTTCTATTTCACAACATTTAACAAGTACCTAAATGGTTTACTACCTTGTAGTGACTAGTCACGTAGTAACACACTCATCTCCAATAGGGGACTATCAAGTGTAACAACCTCGTATTATGTCAAAGTCGCATCACACTCGACGACAATCTATGTATAATGGTCTTGCCACTTAGTTGATCGCACAATCACTGTCTCAAATTTTTTATTGATGTTACATCATTGGGCACGAAAACTCTCCCTATAAATACCCTATAGAACAATGAAAGAAGAATATTTTAACTTTTCCAGCAATCTTAAGCACTTCCAAGCACTCAATCTTCTTTACTACCTTACCCTCCTACTCCTCCTCCTCTTTAATTGAACCAACTTTATTTAAATTACCGCTTTTTTCTTTTTATCTCCTCTCATTTTGACACTTGTATCAACAAATAATTAAAATATATTTAAATTTAAAATAGAACAAAATAAATATGAATATAGTTATTAAAACCAAAATAAATTAAAATTAAAAAATTCACAAAATTTATATTGGTGAAATTCAAATAAGAGTAAACAAAATTTTTAAAATCTAAACTCTATCATTAAACTGAGGGTATTGTAGAAGTTGAATCCAAATGAAATTTAAATTACGTCATAATATTGCCATTGCTTAGGAAACAAAGTTTAGTTGGTCCTCTGCAACTAAAATTATGCAGAACTTGCATAAATTATGTATAGTAATTAGGAATTAGTACAAATCAATCCTTCATTCTTGGAAAGTGAAGGAGTGGTGAATAGTGGCTAAGCCCTATCTTCAATTAGAGCCCACATGTCTGGTGTTTGTCTGAGGCTGCTTGAGGGTCAGCAATGCCACCAACCCCAACTCTGCCCCCACCACCAAATAACTTTCTAATTTATGTTTTTGCAATTTCTCTTCAACTTGAGGGAGGGCATCAACGCTGCATTCAATAAATCTGGTTATCAGTTAGGTCAAGTCTAATCACGACAGTAAAAAGTAAGATAATATATTTGTTTATGATTTGGCATGTTTTAATTATTTAAATTATTTAATATAAAAAGATTTATGTATTATTATTATTTGGTAGCAATGATTAAAACATCCCTATATCAAATTTATTTTTCTACAACATATTTTTTATTTTTATGATGAATTATAAAAAGAGAGTAAAGTCTTTAACACTAATAGATTAGTGTGATTCAAGCAAAAATCACATTTGCAGCGATGAATATCCTACCTATCAAATCAATACACAAGATTCTTTATTCAACCAACCCTTAAACATGTTTACATGGCATAAAGTCTACTAATTTTGGGTTTAACTTTAATGCTTAATTTAAGATTTTGCGTTTAGCTTTAATATTTAATTTAAGATTGCTGACAAATATGATTTTCACAATTAATGATAAATCTTAACGAGAAACATATTTAAAAAATTGAAATAAACCGTAATCTTTAGTGCAAATACAAAATGTGATGAAATTTTAATTTTATTGGTAAAAGTATTATGAAAAGTTTTATATTAAAAATCAGATTGCATTTTGGTTTTTATATTCAAAAAATTAGTTTATTCTATCAGCTGCGCTAATTTTTAACAAAACAAAGGAATAAAATTTTTAACAGAAAGGACTAATTTACTCTTTGGTGTAACATACAGGGACTCAATTGCTCATTTTTAGTAGAAAGTTAAAATACAATTTAACTCCTAATATAATGGCTTAATGATACTTTTACCTAATTTTAAGTAATAATACATGTTTCTTTCTTTTTCCCCTTCTTTGATTACCCATTGATGAATAGCAGCCAACATGTCACTCGATGTTTTTGGATAAGAGATTTATTGGAGAAATTTTATTTTAATTAAGATTTTCAAAATTTAAAAAGAATGAAATTATTTTTTTAGGAAAAATAATAAAGAATTTCAAAAATTGTGAGGGATTTCAAGAGTGGATTTGATTACATAAAATTTTTTCTTCAAATTTCACATAAAAAGTGGTTTTTTAAAATTTCTTATAACGTTATTTAATTTAGTAAAATAAAATAAAAAACTTTTTTTATGAAAATATCATATCATTTAAATAATTCGAAAAAATAGAGACAATGAGGAAAAGAAACGAACCCCAAGTCAATAAGCTTACCTAATATACCCGGTCCTAGCATTCCTCATTATCATCGTTGTTGGAAAAAAATATAATTTTTAAAAATTTTGAGGCATATTCTCGATTGGTCAACATGGAGAGTTGAATCATAAATTTATGATTTTATATTCTACTTCACGATACCTTTACAACGGTATACTATATTCTTGATTGGTAAACGTGGAGGGTTGAATCATAAATTTATGATTTTATATTCTACTTCATGATACCTTTACAACGTTATACCATATGCTCAAAATGAATGAGTGATGAATGATAAATTGATGCTTAAGGTAAGCCACTTATGAATATTTGTTGAAGAAAAGAAAAGCTTAGATCCCATATTGGTTAAATATCAAGTGTGAGATATGTATATATATGAGAAACTGCTTGAGAGTTATTGAATAACTAAGCTTAAATCTTGTCTCGTGCGTAAGCGGTGCAGATCCAAACCCATTGGGGATAGGGTACACTTGCACAATGTGGGCGATGCGAAATGTCTAGACCAGTCGAGCCCAAAAAGAATTTGTAGATATTTTAGCCCAATACGTAATTTTTTTCTCAGCAGATATTCTATAGAATCTGTTTTAAAATGACAAATATCTCGATTTGATTTGATTCCAAATCAAATTGATTGATTTTATTTAAATTGACTTAAAGGCTCCTTTAATGCATATTTTTATATTTATTTATGGAAATTTCCAAAATTCCTCTATATTGAATGCCTATAAAAACCTGAAGAATATTGCAGAATTCTTTAGAGATACACAACAAATTTATTTCACTCTGGAAAATTTTTTTCTTTTTCTCTCCAAATTTTTAAAAGTTTCGGTAATAGAAGAAGGTAAGGTTTGTTTGTTGATCATGCATAGGTACTACTGCCGTGATCATTTTGTTGTTGTATCCTAGGAGATAGACGACCAATGTTTCTTCAAGCACCATAGGAGCGACTGAATCTGTCTTAAGGAAACTGTGAAAACATATTAATTGATTTTTTTCAAATTGACTTAAAGGCTCATTTAATGTAGATTTATATATTTATTTATGGAAATTTTTAAAATTCCTCCATATTGAATGCCTATAAAAGCCTAAAGAATATTGCAGAATTCTTTAGAGATACACAACAAATTTATTTCACTCTGAAAAATTCTTTTCTTTTTCTCTCCAAATTTTTAAAAGTTTTGGTAATAGACGAAGGTAAGGTTTGTTTGTTGATCACTGCGTAGGTACTACTACCGTGATCATTTTGTTGTTGTATCTAAGGAGATAGACGACCAACATTTTTTTAAGTACCATAGGAGCGGCCAATCTATGTTGAAAACATACTTCAACATCTAGTAAAACTCGATTCTCTTATTCGATTTCTGGTTATTTAAGATCTTGTTTATTTAATTGTTTTAAGATATGATGTTTGAAATAAATATAAGTAAATATTTAATTTGTTTTGTTTAGATCTGGTGTTTTTACATAAATATAAATATTTATTTATATTATTTGTTTAGCTCTTGTATTTAATATGAATATTTATATTTATATTTGTTTGCTAACGTGTTTTGTCCAACAATCTTAAGATAGACTTATTATTTTACAGTTCTCTAATCCGAAACAAACGAGACACCTAGGCAAAAAAAAATAAACGTATTCTGTTTGAGAATAAAAAATTAAAATTAAATAATACTATTTCGGGATTTATTCCAGTTATTTAACAGATTTTATTTAATTTTGATTTTGTTTCCAAACGAGAATTAATTGAATAATTCTATTTTGGGATTTATTCTTGCCATTTAACAGATTTTATTTGATTTTGATTTTGTTTCCAAATGAGAATTACTTGAATAATTCTATTTCAAAATTTATTCCCGTCGTTTAACAGATTTTATTCTATTTTAATTTTGTTTCCAAACGAGAATTAATTGAATAATTCTATTTCGGGATTTATTCTCGCCATTTAACAGATTTTATTCAGTTTTGATTTTGTTTCCAAATAAGATTTAATTAAATAATTTTGTTTCAAGATTCAATCTTGTAGTTCAATAGAATTGATTTTGATTGTTTTAGAATTTTAATTCTGCCATTTAACAAAATCAAAAGGTAATCTAAAAATTAAAATTTTTGTTTATTGTGGCCTTAATTGTGACTTTAAATTGTAGCTTTAAAATTGTGACATCAAAGAAAAAGAAATTTATCAATGGTGAATTAAAAAGACAATATGAAAGTGCATATCTAGGATTGGTTTTTTGAAAGCATCACCTCTCTTTCAGGGTTACCTACCTGATGCATTGTTTTATTGTATTTTTCGATTAAACCATATAAACTTTTGTTTCAGGTTTTATTAAATTCCTACTGTCTAACAAAAGTTGATAATTTTTCTAATTCTGGTTTCGTTTTAGAAATCTTAACAGAAAATGAAAACTCCCACCAATGTTATGGAAGAGATGGATTAATGTGCTATGATTTCAGAAGTCAACATGGTTGACTCAAATCTAAGAGAATGGTGGTTTGATACTGGTGCCATACGTCATATCTACTGCAACAAAGACTTCTTTTCTGAGTTGGAGCCTTGTAAAAATGGGGAAAAGCTCTATACGGGCAATGCTACGACTTCCAAGATCAAGGGGAAGGGTACTGAGGTCTTGAAGCTGACTTCTGGCAAAGAACTCAAGCTCTAAAATGTGTTGTATGTGCCAGACATACGAAAGAACCTTGTTTTTAAGACACTCCTAAGTGTACACGATTTTAGGATGGTGTTTGAATCCTAGAAGCTAGTTTTGTCTAAAGGGGAAATGTTTTTGGGAAGGGGATATGTATTAAATGACATGTGGAAACTTAATGCAATTTCTAGAAAAGCAAAGATAATGAATAAGAATGTCGGTTCTTCCTCTATTTATATGCTTGAGTTATTTGATTTATGGCATGGTAGGCTCAAACATGTTAATTACGATACTTTATGAACATTAATTAACTTACAACACCTTCCTTTGTTTCACATTAATTATAATCATAAATGTGAAACATGTGTTGAGGAAAAATTAACAAGTTTTTCATTTCAAACTGTTGAAAGAAGTACAGAACCACTTGATCTAATACATAGCGATGTTTGTGACTTAAAGTTTTTTCAAACGAAAGGAGGGAATAAATATTTTATTACCTTTATTGATGATAGCACAAAATATTGCTACGTATATTTGCTTAAGAGCAAAGATGAAGCTATAGAGGAATTTATTCTCTATAAGCAAGAAGTTGAAAACCAAATTAATAAAAGATTAAGATGGTGAGAAGTGATCATGGTGGTGAATATGTTGAACCATTTGATGAATACTGTACACAACATGACATTATTCATGAAGTAACACCACTATACTCTTCTCAATCAAATAGAGTAGCCGAATGAAAAAATTAAACTCTAAAGGAAATGATGAACGCCTTGCTAGAAAGCTTTGGGTTATCACAGAAAATGTGGGAGAAAATTTTTTATGAACTAATTACCTTTTAAATAAGGTGCCCCGCAAGAAAAGGGACAAGACACCATATGAGTTATGGAAAGGTAAAAAACCATCCTACAACCACTTGAAAATGTGAGAGTGTCTTACTAACATAATGTATAATGTATAATGTATAAGGTGCATGTTTCATCTTAGTTTAATTTTTGGTTTTATTAATTTTATTAGTTTATAGATCGTCCTCTTAATCTTATTTTTATTTCAATCGAGTTTTTATTTACTTATTTATGCTTTTATTCATTTTTATTTAAGATTTTATTATTTGTGTTTTAAAATTATCTTAATATAGTTTTAAATATTGCTTTAATTTGTTATTTCATTCATTTGTATAATTGTTTCTTTAAATTGTTTTATTATGTAAAATTTCTATTTTAAAATTTTCTTTATACATGTATTTTTGTATTCAAAATTTATACATTATACATTATATATTATTTTAAAATTTATATTATACATTATTTTTTATATATATTGTTGATTTCATATTATTTTATGTATACATCACTTCTTGAATTTATTCACATACATATTTTTTTTTATATATATTTATACATAAGCTAGCTCTTTTAAAAAGTCTATTTTATTATAAATATATATATTTTCAACACTTTCATCTATTATTTTACGCATATAATTTTGTAAAAAATCTATTTGTATATATAATTGTGTTTTTAAAATTTATTACATATATAATTTATGATAAAATTAAGTTAATCTTATAATACATATTTTAATTCCATGCCATTTTAGCATAAAATTGTTTCTAAAATTTATTCACAAGTACGTAACTCATATTAAATTATTTTTATTATAGTCCACGTTATTGATTTCATATTAATATTTTTTTTATGTATATATATATTTTTTTAAAATTATTTATGTGTATAATGCGTTTCTTTTAAGAACCATATTTTAAATCATACAATTTATTTATTGTATACACTTTCATATTTTATTATCCTTATGTACGTATTATTTATATGTGCCATCAATCCAAATCAATTTGTTACATGTAAAATTATGTTATATATCATTTGTCTCAAAATTCCCTTTATAAATATACATAACTAAATTTATGTATTTTATAAATATAGTTTTTTACCTTTTGTGTATATGATTATATTTTTAAAATTTGTTACATGTATAATTTATATATTTACTTAATTTTTCATACATTATTAATTTCATGCCATTTTTTTACAAATAATTATTCCTAAATCTATTTATATATATACATGTTTTATGAATCTATTATGTATATTATATCTTATCATGTATTTTATTATTCTTTCGTATTTTATATTATTTAAGTTATCATGTACATTGTCAATTTTTAAAAAAAAAATAATTTGTGTTTAAAATATTTTGCATATAATTTGATTCAAACTTTTATTCTATAATGTCTATTTCAATAAATATATATCCTTAGTCTTTATGCAAATTTGTCAACTTATATATTATATGTTATGTGTTCATTAATTCATCATTACTTTGAAAATGTTTTATACCATATCGACTTCAAATTTCCATTTTATTTTGTACATGTTTTGTGGATCGTTTTATAGTGTGCCATATTTATTATTGTTGTATATTATCTTGTCATTATGTTATTTGTTATATCAATTGTTCTCCATTCATGATTAAGAATTTGGTTATATTTTACTTAGAATAGTTGTACATAATTGTTAGATTTATTAATCGTGGTTTATTGTACTTTATGTGTGCATTTTATCTCATGTCTATTAATCCCTTTTCTATACAAATGTTTTGTTACAATATATTAAGTATTCCATCTATTTTAAAACAAATAAATATGTTTTGATCTAATTTCCAATTTTCCTTATTATTCAAAAATCCTGAAATAAGTCAATATCCGATATTTGGGAATTCGGGAAGTCGTGCCCTACCGTGCTGGGTATGATTTCTCGGTGAATTAAATATTTGGATATCCTTTTATAAATTTAGTGTACGGGTTTTTGAAAGTCAAAAATCAATCGTATTTTTGAAGGTATAAAGGATCGTATCCAATCGTGCTGGGTATAGTGCTGCATATCTTTGACATGAGAGAATTTTGACAGTTAACTTGAACTATTCACACATTTTAAAGAATCATGCTATGGAAGATCTGTTTATTTAAATCTTTGATATAAGGATAGCATCGAATCAATTTGGTACCAATTTTTGGGCGTAATGAAGGTGCTCATCCTTCCTCATGCATAACCGACTCCTGAACCCATTTATTTTAAAATTTTTACGTGAACCAAAATTGATTTAAATAGAACAAAATGTTTTAGTAAGTGACCTAATCACACCTAAACAAAAGATTGGTGGCGACTCTACATTCGGTTTTAAAAAAGTCGATTCCCATTTTTTTCAAATAAAAAAATGGTTTCGGCAGCTTGGCGACTCCACTGGGGATTGAACAAAAAGAGTCAGGCCATGAAATTGATTATTTGCTGTCCTTCTGTTAAAGAATTAAAAATTTGTTTTGTAAATCATGATTCTTTTAATTGCATTTGGTTGTATGATTGTTGTGGTTCGTGTCTTATAGAATAATATGGCATTGCATTGCATGACCGCTGTGGTTATACCTGTTAAGTGGGAGTAAGAAACTATGCTTTCGTGAGGTTTTCACCTCCGTATGGGCTAGTGGATTGCTTCCGGGATACATTCGTACCTGTGATTTCGTGAGATTTTCATCTCCGCATGGTCATAGGGAAATGTATTCCTTTGAATCGAACTCGATTCATATGAGCCTATAATGGGTGAGAATTGAGGAATTTGTTGGTTCAGGTACCATTTCTCTAGAACCGAGCTACATATAGTGAACCTTGAGAATCCACTTTAAGTAGAACCTTGCCCAAATTTAGTGGTCACCTGAATAGGTACTTTATTTGATATTTATCTCACTTGTACTAACGTGTTTTGTTTTGTTTTTTTTTCTAATTGCATTGCATTACATCATCATAGAAAGGAGGTGTTGATTAATATTTAATTTCCAAATAGAACAGTTTGTCATAAGAAAACGAATTTCCTGATAAAGTGGATTATAATACGGTTGTCTGAATTGACGGAAGAAGGCTGACAGTTTGTGGAGAAAAACAAGTCTTTACCTGAAGATTCAAGTTGATAAAGGATATGGACCAAAGACTTGTTTTTCTCCTCAAACTGTCAGCCTTCTTCAGGTATGGACCAAGCATCGTTACGGTACCCGTGCTAAGACAAAGGATATGGACCAAAGGTTGGAAAAACTTGAACAACTTCAAAGAGAGATGCAAGACCAGTTACAAATACAGATGCAAGAGCAATTGGCGAATCAGTTACAAATACATTGTGATGTGAATCAGTTGTCTCAATTGCTGACAAAGGGGCTTGAAGAAAGGAAAAGTTCCATGATCAATATTGGGAAGGACAACGAGGAGCCTCTCTACCCTCCGGGTTTCACCCCGGAAAATGCTCAAACATATCCGCAAGGTGTACCTATTATCAAAACTCAGCAATATCAGGCCGGTACCTCTACACTAGTGGATTACCCGATAGGCTCAGGCTCCAATCCGGGGGGCAACCTAACCAATCTTGAAGCTCCTGATCTGGATGAAATGGAAAAAGCAAAGATGAGATTGCCAAAACAACTCGATGATCGGTATAGGCATTTGGAAGAAAAATTGAAAGCAATGGAGAATGTTGACTTCTACTGTGGGATTGACGCTAAGGATCTAAGTTTAGTTCCCGATTTAGTACTCCCGCCGAAATTTAAAACTCCAGAGTTTGAAAAGTACAATGGGACTAGTTGTCCTAAAACTCACATCACAATGTTCTATCGAAGGATGGCAGGGTATGTTAACAATGACCAGCTATTAATACATTGCTTCCAGAACAGTCTGATCGGGTCAGCAGCTAAATGGTACAATCAGTTGAGTCGTGCTAAAATCAATTCATGGAGAGACTTAGCACAAGCTTTTATGAAGCAGTATAGCCATGTAACAGACATGGCATGTAACACCCCTATAACCCGTATCCGTCGCCGGAGTGGGTTATGAAGAGTTACCAATCCAAAACACTACATTTGTACATTCACATTTACATAAGTTCATTAGCAATTATATGCATAGCCAAACACAATCAAAGATCGAAATTCAGACTTATACAGACATTCAAAAGTTACCATATTCACATGGCTTATATACAACAACATCTCAAAATATCATTCACTTAAGTCTATTCTATACATGCCATATGAATTCCAAAGCATAATAGTACCAAAACGATAGATAGTGTGACGAGTTGCTGACGATCCCCGAGCAAGTGGCTGGAGTCAACGATTTATAAAACAAAGAAACATAACAAACGGAGTAAGCTTTTATAAGCTTACTAAGTTTTAAGCAATGCATACAAATATACTCAATTATAAATCGATCATTCAATTTATCAAATAACATTTTCTAAGTATATTGCTGTTTGGCCGAATATACACTAGCACATATTGTAAATTTAGCATTTTTTTATTTTACTTGAATCTGAACTCATATAACATAGGTAAATCACATACCATCACATAATTTCACATCTTGACCGGACGTATCATGATCATATATATAGTTATAACTCTTATTCACATATGCATCACAGTATACACTTATGGTTCATTTCAAATCAAACTCACATATAAGTACATGATACGTACCTGGGCAACTTAATGTAATGAATGTATTCAATTGTCGTTCTATCACGAAGCATCATAGTCTTAGACTGTTATCAAATCACCGGCAATTAGCCTGCTAATTTTTAAACCCAAATTCATCACCGGCACAAAGCCTGCTAGACTTTAAGTCTGAATTCATTCATCGGCATTTCGCCTGCTAGGCTCGAAGCTCGATATTATTTTATCGGCATTATAGCCTGCTAGGCTCGAAGCCCGATATTATTTCACCAGCATTATAGCCTACTAGGCTCAAAGCTCGATATTATTTCACCGGCATTATAGCCTACTAGG
The DNA here is from genome assembly GCF_007990345.1 of Gossypium hirsutum. NCBI lineage: Eukaryota > Viridiplantae > Streptophyta > Magnoliopsida > Malvales > Malvaceae > Gossypium > Gossypium hirsutum. The sequence continues at coordinate 100,357,998 of NC_053425.1, read as the reverse complement.
CTCGAAGCCCGATATTATTTCACCGTCATTATAGCCTGCTAAGCTCGAAGCCCGATATTATTTCACCGGCATTATAGCCTGCTAGGCTCGAAGCCCAATATTATTTCACCGAGTTTCATGCATATCAAATCATATGTTACTTGATTTCACATAGCACAAACACATTAATAATTTATTTCTTTCATTCGAATAAATGCACATATCACACACCTTATCATCATGTCATAATTCTCCTATTATACATTTTTCATATTACATTCGATTATAAACTATGTTTGATTATTCAAAACTTACCTCGAATATTTTCAACAGTCGCGGATCGGCTATTCAGTTACTTTAGCTTTTCCCTTATCCGAATTTGCCCCTCTACGCTCTTGAGCTAAAATCAACAAATTTAACTTCTCAATCAAACACATACGTACGGCAACCATGTACATTTCAAAAGCTAATTCATTTGCATCATTTGTCCACTTAAGTCTATCACCATTTCATTTTCAAATTTATGTACTTTGTAATTCACATTCGAACACTCAATTATACCTTAACTTATCCATTTCTTTCATTTAAACAACCCACATAACTCATTCATTCATGAACACATTCGGCACTATGCATCTTTACAAATATTTCATTTAAACAATTTTGGCCACCTTAAAATCAATTCATGCACTCACAATTAACCATAGCCGAATACCAATCAAGTAGATATTTGTTCACATTTCTTTAACACATATTTATCAACTAGTCTAAGTATTAGCTTTTAGCATATTTGGTCATTAGAGCAACCTATTTAATTTTCATGCATTCTTTTCTAAGGTTACCAAGACCATCCTATGATTAAAAATTTACATCATCTTTCATAATACACAAAATTCCTATTAAAACTCTTATACATATACATTTGGCCTAATATACTTCACAACTATACCCCTAGGCTGAGTATTCACAAAGTTCTCAAAACAAAATTTACTCAACTTCCAAGCCAAGTTATCTAAATACACCATCTATACATAAGTACCAAGCCTCAAACTTAATTTATAACTATCTAAATCATTTAAAACGTCCAACACCAAATTTTCTTTGCTTTTCATACTATAGTCGAATGCCCATTCCAAGCAATTGAGCCACACATAGTTCAAATTTCAAAATTTAAACTTATAAACTTACAATCACATGGATTTTAACATTATAGTCCATCAAACTTTCATTCATCAATTTCTATCATCAAATACAATTTTTTTGCAATTTCCTATCATGACCGAATGCACAATTAACCAACATTTAACAAATTAATTCATGGGTTTAAAGTAGAACCAAGAGAGGAACTCAAAAACATGAATTTTCAACAAAACTACCATGAACTTACCTTGAATTTATCTCCCCAAATGACCGAATATTCAAGAGCTTCTCTTCTTCTTTTTGTTTTCTTTAGTTTCGGCTAAGTGATAAAAATAAAGCTCAACTTTGTTTTTATCACCTCATTTTATGTTATAAAAATAACATATATTATTTTATACCATAATTTAAGTTTATAATTTATTATTATATAAAGCACATGATGCATTAAACCAACCCCACTACCGTACACTTAAATAAAGTGGTAAAATAGACATGCAAATCCTCTACTTTAATAATTTACAAAATTAATCACTTGGACATTCACCTACCACATTTTCAAAGTTTCTCAAACAAGTCATTTTTAGCTAATTCCACATTCAAATGACAAAATTAAGACACGATACTTTCACACATGAAACTTCACATATAATAAACATAGGAAAGAACATTTAAAATAATTTTTTGACTCGATTTTGTGGTCCCGAAACCACTTTCCTACTAGGGTCAAATTAGGGCTGTCACATGGCACCCGACAGAATTACCTTGCAAAGTATGGAAAAGAAGCATAATGAGAGCTTTAGGCAATATGCCCAAAGATGCAGATAGGTAGCAACACAAGTCCAACCGCCTCTTTTGGAAAAGGAGACTGCGATGCTTTTCATCAATACTCTGGAAGCCCCATTCATTAATCATATGTTGGGAAGCGCTACTCTGAGCTTTTCAGATATAGTAATGTCCGATGAGATGATTTAAGATGCGATAAGAAATGGGAAAATAGATATGGGAGAAAGTGCTAAAATTTCAACCTCGGGAAACAAGGCAAATGAAGTGAACATCGTGAGCATGCCTTCCAAATTGGTCAACATAGGCCAGCCAAGGGTTATAACCACTAATCATCAAAGAGAATCTGAATGACATATCCAAAGAGAGGTCCAGGGAATAAAAGTTTCCAAACCTTTATGTACTTGGGGGTGTTTTAAGCAATGGGACTGTGGAGGAGATCCTTGTATTTTTAGAGCTGATTTAGAGTAATATTCAGAACACACTTGTTGCCTTAAGCCTAGGGGCAATAAGAATCCTTTTGTGAAATAGGCTTGTGTCCAAAAATTTTTATTTCAATAAAATGCATTCTTTTTGAATAAATATTCTTTCATTCTTTATATATTCTTTTTTTGGACTATTTTTTTTAAAATATGCTTTCATTCTTCATTCACGATCATACCATACAAATAACTATCCTTGGAATCATTTATTTTTTGGAATTTGCCTTTGTACCTACTATAGGTCCCCAAATATCAATGACATGAGCAACGCTGTAATTGACTCCCTTTTGGGGTGAGATAGGTGTTTAAGCAGATCTCAGGACTTTGAAGATGACAGAGATTGTGACTTATTTCCTGATTTGTTAAGGATGGTAGAACAAGATGAAAAAATAGATCCTACTTTACGAAGGGTCAATGGACATTGTGAACAAGGAGCAAAGATTGAAACCTGAGTCACTACAAGGACAAAATGAATTGTCTTTGAGTTACTTCAAGAAATTCAAAGATGTTTTCACATGATCATGTCGAGATATATTTGAGATATTAAGATCTGTGGATGATACAAAATGTCTATACAGTGCCAGAAGGACACATGTTAAAGGTTTCATGGTAGCCACGCTAATCATGAGGTTTGGGTATTGTTGATCCACCATGGAAGGGGATTGCATTGGTTAAGCTATATTTAGGGAGACAAGCCACATTCATTTCTTCACAGATTTTCTCTATATGGGGCAAGGATGTTATCAGGTCATTCTCATTGATTCATCTTGGCAGTCATTGATTACTTCACGAAGAGGGTGAAGGTCACTTCATATGTCAATATTACAAGATCAATAGTCATCAAATTCTAAAAAAAAGGGGTTGCTGACAAGTAATGTCAGAAAGGATCACTTTCAAATACAACTGCACAATGTCAAAAGTTTGTAGTTTGTTCAAAGATCAGACACTATATCACAGTGCAGTAAAGGCATTCAAAAAGAAAAACAAAAGTTCAAAAATAGAAAAAAAGGAAAAGCAAACAATAGAACAAAGGTCATAGTGAAAAATGACTAAGTCTTGTAAAGATTGGCATAAAAAAGTTATCATTTACCCTCTATGTTTATCGAACATGGGCCGAAACCTTCATTGGGGCAACACATTGATTTATAGGACTGAAATAGTTTTTGAAAACGAGATTCCTTTTCTTCGAGTCTTGGCAGAATTAAAGTTGGATGAATCAGAATGGGTTCAATCCTGATATGATCAATCAAATTTAAAGGATATCCGTCACAGTCAGATGATGCAGGTTTATGACAGAAAGGTTTATCCTTGAGAATTCCATGAGGGGAGTTTGATATTGAAGAAGATCCTTCTTATACAAAAGGACTTCAAAGGAAGAAATATGTCAATCTAAGAGGGGCCTTATGTAGTAAAGAAGGCCTGTTTTGGAGGAGCATTGATATTGACTAGTAGGGTTTGCCCAAATTGGAGCATTCAAAATGTAGTCAAAGAGCATTATCCCTAAAATAGGAGAGGCCAAGGTGAAAACCCGCAAAGGGCGCCTTGAGACTTTAAAAAAAATCAAAATAAAAAAATAAATAAAAAGAAAAAAATAAAAAAAGAAGAAATAATCAATCAAAGAAATTGAAAAAAGAAAGAAAAAGGAGAGGCCAGGGCGAAAACCCACAAAGGGTGCTTTGAGACCAAAGGGGATTTGAGTTGAAAACTCGAAAAGGGCGGCTCAAATTTGGATCAAAATTGGGCATACAATGGTCTTGCTATACCTGAATTAACAATGAAAGAAGAATGTTCCGTCTTGGGGCATTGACAAAGTACTCCAGATCCCTTAAACACAGATTGAGCTCAGAATGGTCCTCAAGAAGTTGGTACAGAGAAGCTCAAGCTGCGATATCTGGGGCACCTAACTTTCCATTTTTACATTTTTTTTGTTATCTTTGATTACCTTGTTCTTTTCAGGACACGTCCTAGTAAATTTCTTTCTTGGTTGCATTTGCTTATTTGTTTCGAGCTATGTTCTCAATTAATTCCTTTTTTGTCCATGGTTATGATCTTTTTCAAGCATTTTGCATTGAAATAACGATTTTTGGGTCTAATAATACTTTCATAAGGGGAGTTTCGCATATTACTTTGGGGAGTTTCTAAATAATACAGGAGCCTGAAACAAGACTATTGTTTAAAACTCACCAAGCTTAAGGGTTGGAAATATTTCAGCCCAAATTGAGATTATCTCCTTGGATTTTCTGTCAAAGATATTAGTTGGTGTTACAATCCCGGCAAAGAACGAGTAATGGGTTTATTCTAAAGAAAAGGAAAATGGTATTCTACATTCATGCAGATATCAGGCATATACATCTGTTCATTACACCCAGGGAGTGGTGTAACAGATCAAATTGATTGAAGATGATACAAATCCTATACCTCTGAGTTGCCACAGGATTGATAAAAGAAATCAAATGATTATTTCCCTGAGGTTGCAGTGGGAAGTTCAAACTTTATGTCCTAGAAGTCACAGTGTAAGGGACTTTAGAATTACGGCGGGACAAGCTTGCTGAATAGAATGTGATTGTCTCTTCGGGTTTTCTATCAAGAATATCAGCCGAACAAGATGGCAGCATAATAAATCAGTGATAGTGTCCTAGTGAACAACGAGCAATGATATCTTAAGTTTTTTTTTTAAAAAAAAAAGAAGGAAAAAAGATCATTCTCATTTTTGCATTCATTCATAACACATCTAGTCAGGAGCATTTGATTCATTTCAATCACAGCATCCTAATTATTTGACAGAAGCATCACATCTAGTTAGGAGCATTTGATTCATTTTGATCATAACATCCTAATTATTTGGCATAAGCATGATACATAAAACCGAGTCTATAGGACAGGTCTAAGAGGACGGTGTAGTAACATCGGTGAAGTCAGATCTTATATCCCTGAAGTTGCAGCGGAATGGATCGAAGATTACAAACCTTATCTCCTTGAAGTTGCAGTGGAGCAGGTTGAAGTGTCAGTTACAGTAAAGCAGATCATAATAAGTCTTATCTCCTTGAGGTTGTAATGGAGTAGACTGAAGATTGAAGATCTTATCTCCCTGAAGTTGTAGCGGAGCAGATTGAAGATGGTGAATCTTATCTCTATGTATCGGCAATGGAACAGATTTTACCGCTAGCCTTATATCTCTGAGGTAGCAAGAGAGCAGGTTAAAGAATGAGTCTTATCTTTTTGAAGTAGCAAGAAAGCAGACTGGGAATTGAAGATTTTATCTCCCTGAAGTTGCAGCGGAGCAGACCGAAGATGGTGAATCTTATCTCTATGTATCAGCAATGGAGCAGATTTTACTATTAGCCTTATCTCTCTGAGGTAGCAAGAGAGCAAGTTGAAGAGTGAGTTTTATCTTCCTGAGGTAGCAAGGATGCAGACTGGGAATTGAAAATTTTATCTCCCTGAAGTTGCAGCGGAGCAGATCTTCGCAGATGGCTAATCTTATCTCTATGTATCGGCAATGGGGCAGATTTAAGCCGCCAACCTTATCTCTCTGAGGTAGCAAGAGAGCAGGTTAAAGAATGAGTCTTATCTTCCTGAGGTAGTAAGAAAGCAGACTGAAGATTGAAGATTGGAAGAGGCAAATCTTATCTCTATGTATCGGCAATGGAGCAGATTTAAGCCTCAAGCCTTATCTCTCTGAGGTAGCAAGAGAGCAGGTTGAAGATTGAGTGTTATCTTCCTGAGGTAGTAAGGAAGCAGACTGGAGATTGAAGATTGGAAGAGGCAAATCTTATCTCTATGTATATGTAATGGAGCAGATTTAAGCCTCAAGCCTTATCTCTTTGAGATAGCAAGAGAGCAGGTTGAAGATTGAGTCTTATCTTTCTGAGGTAGCAAAAAAGCAGACTGAAGATTGAAGATCTTATCTCCCTAAGCAGTAGCGGAGCAGATCGAAGATGGCGAGTCTTATCTCCATGTATCGGTAATGGAGCAGATTTTCGCCACTAGCCTTATCTCTCTAAGGTAACAAGAGAGCAGGTTGGTGATTGTAGTCTTATCTTCCTGAGGTAGCAAGGAAGCAGACTGAAGATTGAAGATCTATTTCCCTAAGCAGTTGTGGAGCATCGAGGATGGCGAATCTTATCTCCATGTATCGACAATGGAGCAGATTTAAGTCACCAGTCCTATTTCCCTAAAGTACAGTCAAGATTCAGCAAAACCGAGCAAAATTGGCCCTATTTGAAGTCTTTGCTCTATTCTTGTTACACGACAATGAGCAAAGAGGGGCAGCTGTAGAAGACCCATTTTGCCCGGGCCTTTGAAATTATTTACAACAAATAAATAAATAAATAAATAAAGTAAATAAAATTAAATTATTTGCAGTCCATAAAATACAAACCCAAACTTGAGGCCTAAAACCAAGAATAAACCGGATCCAACGAATAACCCAAATCCCAGCCCCCCCAAAAAAACTACTTAGCAAACCCTAAGAGCTTTAGTTGCTGCAGCCTCCAACTGCCTCTTCCACGCCAGCACGCCCACAAACAGCTTCACTCCATGCCATACACACCTGCAAAACGAACTAACAACTACAGCAAATAACAGCAAGGATAATTAACAGCAAAGAGATAATAGAAAAGAGGGATGATGAGAGTCTCAATTTCTTTTCATTTTTTTGGGGGTTTTCGGCTATAAAAGGCCATTTGTAAACAATGTAAGGGGGATACAAATCTGTACAGAGAAGTTTGAATAAAAAAAGAGAACAGTTCAAGAGGTGATTTTAAATCTCATTTTTCTGTAGATCTTGCTTCGAGTTCTTTGCTTTTTGTTATTTGTGTGTGTAAAAAAAAATAAACAGAAGCAAAAATACTTATCTTCTTGAGGAGCCTTCGAATCCTTGTTGACTTCTTTGAAATCGAAGCTCTGATGGGATTTAGGGGGGTCCGATTTGATAACGTGGAGGCAAAGAGTGAAGAACCTTTTGGTTTAGTCGACTGAAGGGGAAAAGAGGTTGAAAAATTTTGAGAGAAAAGGGTTTTGAAGGCTGTTTTGAGAATAATAATCGGTCAGAGGTTATTATGGCCTTGCCTTTTCACCTTGAAAGGTCAATTTGAGCGCCAAGTCCCTCTTATCCTACATTGATTTGTTTTTCAGCCTTGATTCTGTTTATTTATTTTTACATTTTCCCTGTGATTTACGCATTGCTGCAATTTGGTCCTCGTTTAAATGCCACGTTTCAAAGCTTGGGATATTTGTATTTTAGATCCATGACCATTGGTGCATGTTTCATCTTAGTTTAATCTTTGGTTTTATTAATTTTATTTGTTTATAGATCGTCCTCTTAATCTTATTTTTATTTCAATCGAGTTTTTATTTACTTATTTATGTTTTTATTCATTTTTATTTAAGATTTTATTATTTGTTTTTTAAAGTTATCTTAATATAGTTTTAAATATTGATTTAATTTGTTATTTCATTCATTTGTATAATTGTTTCTTTAAATTGTTTTATTATGTAAAATTTCTATTTTAAAATTTTCTTTATACATGTATTTTTGTATTCAAAATTTACACCTTATACATTATATATTATTTTAAAATTTATATTATACATTATTTTTTATATATATTGTTGATTCCATATTATTTTATGTATACATCACTTCTTGAATGTATTCACATACATATTTTTTTTTATATATTTATACATAAGCTAGCTCTTTTAAAAAGCCTATTTTATTATAAATATATATATTTTCAACACTTTCATCTGTTATTTTATACATATAATTTTTTTAAAAATCTATTTGTATATATAATTGTGTTTTTAAAATTTATTACATATATAATTTATGATAAAATTAAGTTAATCTTATAATACATATTTTAATTCCATGTCATTTTAGCATACAATTGTTTCTAAAATTTATTCACAAGTACGTAACTCATATTAAATTATTTTTATTATAGTCCGCGTTATTGATTTCATATTAATATTTTTTATGTATATATATTTTTCTTTAAAATTATTTATGTGTATAATGCGTTTCTTTTAAGAACCATATTTTAAATCATACAATTTATTTATTGTATACACTTTCATATTTTATTATCCTTATGTACGTATTATTTATATGTGCCATCAATCCAAATCAATTTGTTACATGTAAAATTATGTTATATATCATTTGTTTCAAAATTCCCTTTATAAATATAGTTTTATAAATATACGTCACTAAATTTATGTATTTTATAAATATAGTTTTTTACCTTTTGTGTATATGATTATATTTTTAAAATTTGTTACATGTATAATTTATATATTTACTTAATTTTTCATACATTATTAATTTCATGCCATTTTTTACAAATAATTATTCCTAAATCTATTTATATATACATGCTTTATGAATCTATTATGTATATTATATCTTATCATGTATTTTATTATTCTTTCGTATTTTATATTATTTAAGTTATCATGTACATTGTCAATTTTTTTAAAAAAAAATGAATTTGAGTTTAAAATATTTTGCATATAATTTGATTCAAACTTTTATTCTATAATATCTATTTCAATAAATATATATCCTTAGTCTTTATGCAAATTTGTCAACTTATATATTATATGTTATGTGTTCATTAATTCATCATTACTTTGAAAATGTCTTATACCATATCGACTTCAAATTTCCATTTTATTTTGTACATGTTTTGTGGATCGTTTTATATTGTGCCATATTTATTATTGATGTATATTATCTTGTCATTATATTATTTGTTATATCAATTGTTCTCCATTCATGATTAAGAATTTGGTTACATTTTACTTAGAATAGTTGTACATAATTGTTAGATTTATTAATCGTGGTTTATTGTACTTTATGTGTGCATATTATCTCATGTCTATTAATCCATTTTCTATACAAATGTTTTGTTACAATATATTAAGTATTCCATCTATTTTAAAACAAATAAATGTGTTTTGAGCTAATTTCCAATTTTCCTTATTATTCAAAAATTTCGAAATAAGTCAATATCCGATATTTGGGAATTCGGGAAGTCGTGCCCTACCGTGCTGGGTATGGTTTCTCGGTGAATTAAATATTTGGATATCCTTTTATAAATTTAGTGTACAAGTTTTTGGAAGTCAAAAATCAATTGTATTTTTGAAGGTATAAAGGATCGTATTCAATCGTGCTGGGTATGATGTTGCATATCTTTGACATGAGAGAATTTTGACAGTTAACTTGAACTATTCACACATTTTAAAGAATCATGCTATGGAAGATCTGTCTATTTAAATCTTTGATATAAGGATAGCATCGAATCAATTTGGTACCAATTTTTGGGCATAATGAGGGTGCTCATCCTTCCTCATGCGTAACCGACTCCCGAACCCATTTATTTTTAAAATTTTACATGATCCAAAATTGATTTAAGTAAAACAAAATGTTTTAGTAGGTGACCCAATCACACCTAAACAAAAGATTGGTGGCGACTCCACATTCGATTTTAAAAAAGTCGATTCCCGTTTTTTTCAAACAAAAAAATGGTTTCGACAATATTCACGACCATATGAACATACCCATGAAAACTAAAAACCTTACCACGAAGGTAGTTGTGTAAGGTATATCATCGTTTACACAAACGATAGAACAATTTAAGAACACCGCATCTATTGGTCAGCTAGTAAAGTAAATATACTTTCACAAGGGAAGGTTTAAGGGTGGATGTCTACCTTGTAACATCCAGATTTTGGGCTTAGTCGGAACAGTGGTTTCAGGACCACAAATCTGATGAGAAAAATTTCATTTTATTATATTTTTATGGTCTACGATTTCAAGGAATGATTTCATGAAAATTTCATTCGAAAATTTCGACGTTTGGGCACACACTCAATTTAGTCAAAAGGACTAAATTGTAAAAAGTGTAAAAGTTTAGTTTTATATGTTAGAGGTGTCTAATTGTCATGAAATTTTAAATGGGAGGTCCCTAAATGATAATTAAACTATTATATAACTTTTTGGACAAAAATGGCCTTGGTTGGGTAAATTTTGAAAGAATAGTAAAAAGGGCATTTTGGTCATTTAGGGGTAAAATGAATTAAAAGACAAATTTTAAACCCAAAATGTGTTCCTTTCTTCTTTCTACAGCAGAATGTACCAATATCAGCAATGATTAGGGTTTGGCCAAGCTTTCAAGCTTAATAGTAAGTGATTCTGAGCTCCGTTTTTAATGTTCTATGTATTTTTGAAATCTCGGTAACATGATTTGCTCATTTCTACCATTATTTTGAGTTAGGATTTATGTTTAAAAATTTACCCATTTAATGGTATAATATGAAGCTTTAAATTGTGTTAAACAACTTTTTCTAAGTAATTTTACGTGAAAACGAGTAAAACGACATAATCGATAAAAATACCTAATGTTCATAAGTACATGTTAGAGTGAGAATTTGATGTTTCCATAGAAGGGAAAAATGATCATCATGTCATAAAACATAATAAAATAGGAAGAACTTTAATTTCTGAACCTTGGGGCAAAATTGCAAATATGCAAAAGTTTAGGGGTCAAAATGAAAATTTGTAAAAATATGATTTTTAGATCCATATGAATAGTGTGACCAATTAGTAGGCTAAATGTGATATTATAGATCAAGGAAATCGAGATTTGGGCTTAAATCGGGAAAATACAAGGTTATGGACTAGAATGGTAAATTGCCATTTCTGGATTTGAGGTAAGTTCTTACGGTTAAATTATTAAATTTCTATATTATTTTATGAACAGTGATTAATATTTATGTATTTTATTTGTTGAAAATAAGTAAATTATGTACAAAAGTTACGAAATTGAACTGAGTATTTCGGAGGAACGAAACGCAGGAAATGAGTATAATCGTTCAGTGAAAAAGATGAATTGATGGTAAATTACCCAAGTAAACCGAGATTCAGCATTTGTTACGAATTCTCATGTTTGCTTTCCGTTTAGCTCTTACGAGCTTCCGTTAACTCATATGAGTTTCAGTTAACTCTTTTGGGGTTTCAGTTCAGCTCTGATGAGCTTCAGTTAGCCTTCGGTCTTCCGTTTAGCACTTGTGTGCTTCAGTTAGCCTTTGGGCTTCTGTTTAGCACTTGTGTGCTTCAGTTAGCCTTCGAGCTTCCGTTTAGCACTTATGTGCTTCAGCTTGACTTCAGGCTTCAGATCACGATGTACTTAAATCCGTAAGCCGTTCCTTGAATGGACAAGTTGGTAAGTTGTAAATGTAACGTGTGGAAAAAGAAATGTAAGTAATATTATCATTATTAGTATTGAGCTCCATTGTGAAAAATGAGTAAGGGATCCATGAAATGGTAAGTTCATGATAGTTGGAAATGATCTTATGATAGTGATCATTATATTGTACCAAAATAGATTTGGACAGTAGCATTTGTCCGACTTTGAAAATCTATTAAAAATATTGGAAATTGAGTTAGAAGCTTAATAAAATATGAAATTAAATCTTAATGAGCCTAGTTTCACATAAAGGAAATGGTGAAAGCAAAATAATTCTGTATCATGAGATATTTGAATTCTTGTGAGATAGAGTCGGAGTGATTCTAGACTCCCTTGTCTCAACTTTGGAAAATCAATAGAAAATTTACAAAAATAATTATGAGTTAAAATTAATAAGAATAAAATTCAGGAGAAAGAGACAGGAACATTATCCGAGTCTCGTACTATGAGATAATTAAATTTTAGTGAAGAAAGGTCGAAGCTGTCAAATAGCAAAATAGGGGATACTTTAAATAATAAATTGTACTTATTTGCTTGACCAAAAATTATGAAAATTTTATGGTGGAAAGATGTATGAGTCTAGTTTCTGGGAAAATTTACGGATCTTAATTTGAAGTTCCTTATCTCCAGATATAAATGATTTAGTGACTGTGACTCAAGAAAACAGCTTAACCAGAACTTGTGTAAATGTACAATTGGGATAGTTTTACTATGGAAAGCATGTTAGTAAATTGCTTATTATTTTCATGTGAGCTTACTAAGCGTAAAACTTACCCCCTCATTTCCATTTCTTTTAGTTTTGTTAGGTTAGCTCAGGGTTGGAGATCGTCGGAGGCAGCATCACACCATCAAGCCAACACCTTGAGAGTATACACAAATATGCTAGAATTATCAAGTGAGTGGCATGTATAGAGACCTAGTTTTATAACATGTGTTATTTTAATTTGGCCAAATATATTGGTCTTTAGTGAGCTAATGATTCTGACTTATAAATCTAGCTATTCATGTTATGTCTGATATTGGTGATGTGCATATGCTTGTTTTCCATGCATGGTTGGTAATATGTTATGTGTTGTTATGAAAATGTCATGCTTGTGTCTTGATGGTGGATATATATAATTACTAAAATATGTCATGTCAATTGCTATGAAATGTATAAGTGTATGTAGGTAATTAAGGGTGACAATTGGCTTGGAAAATAGCCTTGAAATTGTCCACACGGATAGATACACGGGCGTGTGTCTAGGCCGTGTGTGACACACGGCTTAAGCACACGGGCGTGTGCCTTGGCCGTGTGACCCTAACTTGTTCATGACCAAATGGACAGAGAGCTCCATGGGCACAGGACATGGGCGTGTCCCAAGCCACACAGACGTGTGTGACCACACGGCCAAATCCACACGGGCGTGTGACTCTCTGAAGCAAGAAAATTTAGTTAAGTTGCCCAAATATTTTCAAAGTTCTTGGTTTAGTCCCGAACCACCTCAATGTATGTTATAGGTTTTGAATACCTATATAAGGGACGATATGCATGTGTTCGAGATGTTTTAATTTTTGGTGATAATTTTGTGGCCTGGTTTTGTATGTTGTGAATTTTTAAGTCCGGTAACGCCTCGAACCCTATCCCGGTATTGGATATGGGTGAGGGGTGTTACATACCTATCCTATGCAACTATCGATCGTAGATTCTATCACCACATCTAGTCAATGTTTTTCGTTAAAACTATCAATTTTCATTCATGTGGGGGATTGTTGGAAAAAATGTAATTTTTGGAAACTCTGAGGCATATTCTTGATTGGTAAAGGTAGAGAGTTCAAGCATAAAATTATAGTTTTATATTCTACTCCATGATACCTTTATAATGGCATACAATATGCTCAAAATGAATGAGTGATGAATGAGAAATTGATACTCAAAGTAAGCCACTTATGAATTTTTGTTGAGGAAATGAAAAGTTTAGATCCCACATTAGTTAAATACCAAGTGTGTGATATGTATATAAATATATGAGAATCCGCTTAAGGGTTATTGAATAACTGAGCTTGAAACTCTGTCTCGCACGTAGAGGGTGTAGATCCAAACTCATCGGGGTTGAGGTGCACTCGCACAACGTGGGCGACACGAAATGTCCAGACTGGTCGGACCTAAAAAAGGCTTGCAGATATTTTAACCCAATACGTAATTGTTTTTCTCAGCAGATATTATATAGAATCTATTTTAAAAGGACAAATATCTTGATTTGATTTGATTCCAAATCAAATTGATTGATTTTATTCAAATTGATTTAAAGGCTCCTTTAATGCAGATTTGTGTCTTTATTCATGGAAATTGCCAAAATTCCTCCATATTGAATGCCTATAAAAGCCTAAAGAATACTGCAGAATTCTTTAGAGACACACAACAAATTTATTTCACTTTCAAAAATTCTTTTCTTTTTCTCTCCAAATTTTCAAAAGTTTCAGTAATAGAAGAAGGCAATGTTTGTTTGTTGATCACTGCATAAGTACTACTACCGTGATTCTTTTTGTTGTTGTATCTTGGGAGACAAACGACCAATGTTTTTCCTAGTATCATAAGAGCGGCCGAATCTGTCTTAAGGAAACTGTGAAAACAAGCCTCAACATCTAGTAAAACTCGATTCCCTTATTCGATTTTTAGTTTTTCAAGATTTTATTTATTTAATTGTCTTTAGATATGATATTTTAAATAAATATAAATATTTATTTAACTTGTTTTGTTTAGATATGGTGTTTTTATATAAATATAGATATTTGTTTATATTATTTGTTCAGATCTTGTATTTAATATAAATATTTATATTTATATTTGTTCGCTAACGTTGTTTTGTCCAACAACCATTACAATCCAAAATTAAAATATCTACAATAAAAGGACAAATGACAAATTCAAAGTAGTCCGCTTGCGATAAAACCAATCTAAGGTGGTTTAAAAAAATATTGTATTAAAAATATTTATAATTTTTTACCAATCTAATGATAAATTTTTTTATATTATTTATTTTTAATGTCAATAAATTTCTTTTATAATTATTTTTTATTTTTATAACTCCAATAACTTAATATTTTCTAAAATATTTATTTATTCAAACAATGCAATTACAATGACTAATATTTCAAATTGATGAATTCTAAAAATGCTAACATTTAAAAAATCTCTAAAATTTAAAAATTTCTTATCCAAGCACACTAAAACTTATAGGTACTAAGACTTTTCTAACTTTTCCCTCAAATCTAAAATGTATATTTCAATTCTTTTTTTTTCAAAACGGTAAACTATATTTTGATCCCTCCAAAATTATAAAATTTTAAGTTTATAAAAAGTTAAAATTATATTTGTTGAGGAAGAAACTCTTTCAAGATAAGTTTTTAAAGTGTTATTTGTTGGGTAGCCGACCAGACTCCCAAGAATATCAAGGTATTTCCCCTAGTGATACCATATGTACAAGTAAGTGGCCTATATGTCTCAAGTTGGTAGTTCGTGTCTCTCTTGCACGTAGGTCAAGTTACTTACATAATTACCATCACACACTACAGTAACACTTCTCTCATGAGCTTTATAAGTCATATCTCCACCAACCAACATACTCCTAACCCTGTGAACTTACGCTCATGACAGACCTTTTAAGGCACTTGGACTCTTTACAAAGTTGTGGGAAAAATCCTGCCACAAGACAATACCATGATGTTGTTAAGAGTCTTATCAATTATCTAACGAATAACATTTCGAAGATTTGTCTCGAAAAAATTTGCCTCTCAACAATATTTAATCCCTCTAAAAATTTTAATTTAATATTCATAAAAAAAATAACTTTCCTTCACCTGAAAAAAAAAAAGAATCTTTGCTTGATAATAATCCAATACCAAGAAAATGGGTTAGTCGGCTAAGGATTAAGTTCCATGTGCGGTGCATGTGATTCGGCATTATATTTGATACGAAAAGAAAAACATTCAATCATGTAACAATGAATGTAATAAGGAATCAGATTGTGAAATAGAATTATTATTATTATTATTACAAAATAATGATAAGATCTTAAATAGCTTTCTCCATAGTTGACTTGAAAGGAAAAAAACAACTAAAATTTTGTATTTCTTGGTGCTCCCAAGTCAAAAACAGTGTTAAAGATTTAAAAAAAGCAATATGGAGTATGGTCCAGGCAGTGATTAAACCTGCCATGCTTCAAATCGGTAGGGTTGGTCTGTCAAAGGAGACAAAATAAATGTGATTTGGGGCTACCTTGTGCCCAAAACCCATGACAGCAAACAACCTCTAGAAGTAATTAGATGGCCAAGAATGTGACCATTAAATCGATAAATATCACCTCTACAGACCCATCCATTAAATAGAAGAGAATTCAAACATTGAAGATTATTGCATGAATCGTCAATGATTTCTTAGTTCAATGCAGAGGTGGAGTTTGGAGAGCGGGCACGGGTGCTCAAAATTTTAACTTCTAATTCTTTTTAATAATTTATAAAATTTAAAATTAGTATTGTATTTTGCCTTCTAAAATAAAAAAAAATTGATTAATCATTTAAAATCTATAAAGATATAGATTATTAAAATAGTGAAATTACAATTTTACTATTGTAATAATATATAATTTAATTTCGCTTCCAATTTTTTTGGCTTCACCCTTAGGCAAGGGTGGATCTAAGGAGGGATGGCAAGGACCCCAACCCCCTCTAAAATGAAAAATTTTCTATTTAGGTCTTTTATAATTTATGAAATTTTAAATTAATAATAGTAAAATTACAATTTGGCCCCTCCAAAAAATAATAAAAATTTGATTTAGTCCTCTAAAAACTATAGAGATATAGGATATTTAAATGACAAAATTGTATTTTTACTATCATAAAAATATATAATTTAATTCTGGTCCCTCCAACAAAAAATTTTAACTTCTCCCTTACCCCTTTAAGTCGTATTTTTGGATTCGTACTGCCCCTAAGTTGATAGCAATGGTAAGATTGGGCTCTAAGATCTTAAGTTCGAGTCTTACTTTATGTAAAATATGTAAATTTTCTAGTTAATTATTCAATTTAGTTGTTGAATTAATTACTAAGCTTAATGCATCATGTAATGATTGAATATATTATAACTATTATAACTTCAAAAAAGAATTATTACATGAATCAATTAAATTAAAACTCTGATTCGATTTGGACCATATCCTTAGTTCTTAACCAAAATCATTTTCTATGCCCACCCTAAATAGGGCAACCAGGGGCCACCCATTTTGTTAGTTAATGACGTGCATGGAATGAAACCTCATCTGGTCCAGCCATCAGCCATAGGGGGTGGCCTGCATGGCATGCCAAAGCTGGCATGAATAGACAAAAAGAAAATCACATAAAATGACTTGAAAGAATCCTTTAGAACAGATGATTGTTCCATTTATGTTTTGTTGTCTGAGGGCATATAAGCCGAGGCTGTTACTGCCATGGGTTCACACCCCTTCATATATTGCAAAGTGTTTTTTTTATTATAATTTTTTTAATCAACATTATTGTACAAAAACATGGTGGCTAACCAGTGATTCTATGTGTCCAGAAATAAATTTAAATTTATATACAAAAATAGGAATTATAGAATATTATACTACCTATAATTATAAGGGAAAAATCTCTAAGTTACATGTAAATTTTGATTCCAGGGTAATGTGATACAATAATTTAGTGTATTTGTATAGAAACTACGTTAATTTTACTCTATTTATTTCTATATTTACCTAGTTGTATACACAAACAACTATTTTTATCCTATATGATTTTTTTTTACTTTATAAGCTGAAATTTATAATAATAAATTTTGAGATATTGCATAGTAGTACTTTCTCTTACTTTTAATGAAAATTTCAATTTTTAAAAGATAAAATAAAATTAGCTAGGATATATAGTTTGTTTTTATGATCAAATTCTACTATTAATATTTTATTATCATTGCAACAAAATTGACTTTTAGTGGCGTTTTTTAAGGTCTTTAGCGGCACTTATACTATTTGCGGCGTTTTTACAAGCACCGCAAAAAACGCCGCTAAATTTTGCGGTGTTTATTTAAAAAAACGTTGCTAAAGATCATGACCTTTAGCGGCGCTTTTCCCACAAACGCCACTAAAGGTCATAAAATTTAAATATATATATATATATATTATAAAATATTATAAAGGTCATGAAAAATATAAAAAGTTTAAAATTCATTAGCAAAATATTGAGAAGAATAATATCCATGATATAAATATAAAAATTTTCTATTAAAATTCATTATCAAATTAAATTTTCTATTAAAATTTTAACTTTAAAACTAAATACAAAAAATTAATGAATTTAAATTTAAATTTAAAATAATAAATTAATACCGCAATTAAAATCCAAAAGTTAAAACTCAAGTTATCTTAAATATTAAAATAAAAATAAAAATTTTGAATCAAAACTAAAATAAATGACAAAAATTAGATTAAATATAAAGATATCAATAAAATAAGATATTATAATGAAATTACTTAAATGAAATAAGGACTTAAATCATAACCATGTAAAATATAAGATTTGAATATCCATTTCCATGTGAAATATCAACATTGATTATTTAAATTGATTAAGCTGCTAATGAATATTCTATTTTCTAAGTCAAAATTACAATTCGTTTTTTTTTTTCTTTCAACTCAAATAAAAATAAAAGGTTGAAAACAAAACAATTAAATAAAAAATAGAATAATTAGTTGACACGAGATTATTATTAAATATATGCAAATATGCAAGTAGACTATTACAAAACTAGGTGTAATTTTTGATCAACTAATTAGTTGATCCTACTGCAGGTTCTATCTATAATCTGCTTAACTAACATACAAACATAAGGCACTCTAATACTTTTTTGCACATAAAATATCTGAAACTCACACCTGAATTCGGATTTAGAGCACATACGGTGTCAACTGCATGTTGATCAATATCATTCTTATTCGCTGCTGCAATGCCTCCCACATGCATTTGTAGAGGTAGGAGCCAGCCATTATGTGCCTTCTGCAAATTTTTCTTGGACCGCAATCTAGTGTAGTTGGTTTTTCTTGTTCCATTTGCCACCAGTCAAAACATAAAAGAGCTATATTATGGTAACTCCATCAGCTTACACAGTAAATTATAGCTCGCATGTTTCAAAGGTATGATTCAATCAGTGGGGATTCTGGTAAAATAACAGTCGTTGAGAAGGCAAATTGATGATAAATTAGATAGGAGCAGAGAATATATACTATATTTTATCTGAACAAATGTTCATTTCTTCAAATATATTGGAATGAATAATGATTAATTTGCATCATCAACACTAGTGAAAATCCATAAAGAAAAAAAAATGATAGTTAGAATGTAGCATAAAATTAGCTTAATTCTGCTGGGCAAAATTAGACAACTGCATCCCAAACACCATTACTAGAGATAATCATCCTACCACCAGCAGTAGACAACTACAAAAAATAGGCTAGTTGGTAAAAGAAAACAATTAATAACAATCAAGAAAATGTCTTCTAATTTTAGATAAAACACTAACTCGTTCAAGTAGACCCTTTTAAAGAAAACTGATTAAGAAAGAAAATTCCAAATGCAAAAGCACTTCAACGTGCAAGTATAGGACACATGAGGATACGGATATGAAATTAATGGCTCTACTATGGAGTTAATGATCACAAATTCAGAAATGTTACTGGTTTGGAAGTTCGAGGAACTCCATTACAGCCAAGTACATATCCAATCTCTTAAAATAGTGGCATAAGGGAAAAAATTAACATATAAAACTTATGCCAAGATGAACAAGGGTTGTTGAGTATTTCAATTTAAAATCTGTGGAAGACCAAAAAGTAGCAGCTGATAAAAGCAAATCACATTTTAACGAGACAAAGATGAAGCATAAGCAGTACCTCTCTTTCCTTGATTTCTTCCTTGAGAATAAGCTGCACTTGTATTTTGAAACAGGTAGCAATGAAATAAGTTCTTGGGTGAGACCCCGACTTTGTGTTCCAACACTCTCCCCTAACTCAAGTAATTCCTAAAGAGATAAATGTAATCATGAATGGTTAATAAAAAAAATAAAGAAACAATTCACGAATGCTAAATTATTGTGTTTTAACCTAATAAAATTAAGCAACGATTTCAGCTAAGTCTAAGGATGAATATGGACTGGTTTGGATTGGTTTTAAGGAATAATCACATCAACCCAAAATATTTTGGTTTCTGAAATTTTGAATTCAAATTAATCTAAATTATAACAAAAATCAAACAAGCAAATCAAAATATTTAAATGAGATTGTAAGGAACCTATAATGAATAAAGAGGATGACCATGGAACAGGACCAGTATATAAAATAAAGCAGATATAAATAATGTTTATATACAATGAAAATTAGACTTGAACCAAAAAGTCGTAAATTAAAGAAAGTTTATATACTCAATTACTCATGAAGCATGAATCAATGGTGAAGCTTGGAGAGTACTGGTTTGAAAAAATGTCAAAAGAGTTTTAAGTGTCAGCATATAGGAAAAAAAGTCAATTGTTGTTAGTCTATTCATGAATCCACTGATCTTTATTTACAAATAAAAGATTAGTAAGCTTGCAACATATATTAAACTCATAACCATACAACGATAAGAAAAGAAAATTTTGACTTCCTAGTTTCTCACAATAACTTCTCTTATATATTTCAATCTTTTAAATATCTTTGTGATTATTTTATGAATCAATTCGCATGTTTAATATAACATCAAGAATGAAAGCGAGTAGATATAACAAGACCTACCATTTTTGGATGTGTCCTGCCAATCCTTCACCCAAAATTTTCCTAGTCTAAATTTCTGGAATTTAGTAACATTAGGAGAATAAATGATAAACCTTCATAAGGAAAGTTGGTTTTAAGGGCTAAAATGGAAATGCGTAAGTTAAATATAAATACTTACTTGTAAATAACTTTTAACATGGTAAAGATTGAGTCCATTTAAATCCATCAGGTCCAGAATAGTCTTCGGCGTTGCTTCTGAAAATAAGATTTATGGTCAGTTCTATGGATAATTAACAATTACTTCAGGTGCAAGGTAGCTTACCAGCAGCAACGGCAGAGCCCCACAGTAACTCTAAGAATTCAGTACTATTGAGAAAAATATATACACAGTTGAGTTTCAGAGACCAGAAAGCACAAGACAAAGTTCATGTAACGCCCCGATTTTTGGGCCTAAAAGTATTGGGCCTTGAGTCTGGATTCGGGTAGAAGACGGCCCGAATAATTTGGATGTTTTAAATTATTATTATTTCATATGTTTAGTGTAGTAATTAAATAAATTACGAAGGGTTTATGGTGTGGGGAAAAAGGTCCAGGGCTCGGCCCATAGCTTTAGCAAAATTCTTAAATTTTGCCTTTTAAGGGAATCTGGGCAGTAGGCCTTATTAATAATTTGGGTCTGAGTATGTTGGTGGGCCTTTGAAAGGCCCAAGAGTAAATTTAATTCGAGGCAATTCCTGAATTTTAATTTTGGGAGAGAGGGTTCTGGCGATATGGGCTTTTAAAGTTGAGGTGGTAAAATAAGACACAAAAATATCCGTGGTAAAGTGGCATGTGGCGCCACCTAAGTGTTTGGGGAGTGACGTGTGGATGATTAGGGGGAGTCAGAGTTCAAGTCACAAGGTAAGCGTGTTGTTACTTTTATTTTTGTGTGCATGTGCCGGACATGTGATAGAGCTTAAGTGGAAATTCGGTTAGGGTTTTAGGAAGGTTTGGCCGTGGGTCTGATTGCCCATTAGGGCAAGCTTTATTTTTTTTTTGTTTTTTCGAATTAGGGTTAGCCACCTAGAGCCTTCACTTTCATTCGATTCTCTTCTCAGTGTCGCAAAAAGCAGAAAAACGCAGAGTTAGATCTCTTGAGTGCCGAATTCTTCCTTCTCTTCTCCTCTCTTCTTCTATTTTCTTTTTCTCCTTCTTTTATTCTCTGGCTGAAACATTCCTACCATTCTACTCATCTCCTCTTTCATTCCCATTCTTTTCTAAACTTCTATAGCTGATTGTCATAAAAGCCGAAATCCCGAAAGTTGTTTCTTGTGCCGATTTCTTCTAGCCAAAATCCTCCTATTTTCTTCATCTCTTTTGGTCGATTTTCACATCCTCTAAACCTCAACCCCTGTTGGCAATACCACTGCAAAACCACCATACCAAATAATCTTCCTCTTTACAGTTCCAAAAGCCGAAAACACCATAGTTTTTAGGGACAATAGCCGAATCTTTAGATCTCTAAGATTCGATTTCTGCTAGTGTTTAAGGGCTGGATCTGCGTCAGATCTGAGAAGAAACTGAAGTGGAATCGTTTTGGTTGAAAGAACCTGTGGTAAGTACTCAGATCTATTCTTTATTTCGGGTTTTAGAAAAGCCAAAATCCCTAAAGGCATAGGGAGGCTGTCGATTGGAGCTTAAGGCTCTAAGGGTTGTAACAATTAATTTTTTTTGGTGTTAGTGTGATCTAGAGGCTACTGATCAAAGGCTCGGACAAGTGGAACGACTAGATCTAGATCTAGTCACTAGTTTTAGCAAAGGTAGGATCTCAAGGGCCATATGTATTGATGGTCGATTATGGTAAGTAAGTTTATGATGATTGCCATTGCATTTTGGATTTGATATGTCTAGTGACCGATTGTAGGATATCGTGGGAGATTTCGGTAACAGTTGTCGCAAATCAGGTGTGTAAATGACACCCACTAGTAGACTAGATCGGCAAAAGCTGAAAAGTCGAAATACCGAAAAGCCAGCATTTCGAGATCTTGTGAGCGTGCAAGCGCTCGTGGGATTGTTTGTATTGATAATTTTGTTAACTTCAACGGTAAGATTTCAGAATGTGTAATTTCGCGCACTTCGGTATTTTTAGGCTTAATGGGCCGAAATCAGGTTAATGGGCCAACGGGCCCAATTCGGTAAAAATGCTCAGTAAGTGTTTCTGTTAATACGTTAATAACTATAATGAGCATGAAACCTTAAAAAGACTGATAAAATTACTGAAATACCTCTGTAAGGTAGAAATATCGTATTACCCCTGAAGAGGTAAGTTTACGATTACGCTCCTCGAGGGTAAATAACTGTTCTTACGCTATAATCTGACTGTCTTTCTGAAGCATGCCTTGTTAATTATATATATTCTGCATACATGTCATAATGCATGGGGTTGGGTTTTGTTATGGAGGAAGAACTCGTTCTGGTGGCTGTGCCACATATTCTGATATAAGCAGCTTTGCTGCGGATTATAGTTAGTGCCGCAACCGGTGCTAACACTGTAAGTGTAAAGATGGCGTGGGTGATTTATTCCCCACAGAAAGTGCAGGGATAGACGCAAGTGCAGGGTTGGATGGGGTTATCTTGCATTAATCATATGAGACTGTTTTGTTATGGGCCAACTGTATTGAAATGGGCCCAACTGTACTGATATGGGCTAGGCCCAGTATACTCTAATACTGTAAGGGGCTATGGCCCAGATTGTTATTGATATAGGCTAAGGCCCAATTAACTCTGATTTTTGAATAGGGCTTAGGCCCAGTAAAGCTTGAACTGATTTGGGCTCTGGTTAGGATACTTTACACACCGAGTTCTCCAAACTCACCCCCCTTTTTCCCATCTTTGCAGGTGAGCCTTAGATCGGTGGACTTGGAGACGGAGGGATTCAGAGTGGCCATGTGGACTGTTTAAAATAAGTGTTTATACCTTCACTTTTATTTTAGATTATTTCCTTTATATTTTTGGGTTTTTAATTTGTAATAAGGCCGCTTTAATTATTTTTAATTGTTTTTAGTATTTTTTGTTAGTTTTGATATTGTTTTAATTGTTTGAAATTGAATAGCTCTAGGGAGCGTTTTTAAAAGAAATTACCTGATTTCAAAATATCGTGAAACAAAACAAAGCTTCCGTAACGAAAACATTTTCAAAATTAATAACATTTTTAAATGGTTTTAAACGAATTGGTTTTCCCTGAACAATCACTCAGTCAAAGTGTGGCAATGGTTGTGTGCATGTCTAGGATTGGATCTATGGAGAGCTGGGTACTTAAGCAGTCTAATTGACTCACCTCCTCTTTACTGGAATCCTACCTGGTGCACAGCTTCCATTCACTTTAATCTATAACGAGGATATTCTTTAAACACTAAGAAAGACTTTAGATAAAACATGACTTTTCTAGAAACGTTTCGATGTGACACGCCGGATTCGGTTGTAACGTTTGGGCCGAGTTTAGGGTGTTACAATTCAGTTCATGCATGAGGACTACCCGGTAACACATGTCATCCAAAACAGAAGAAACAAGCATGAAATTCTCTAGTAGCAACTTACGAAAGAGCCTGAACAGGATCCAAATTTAAATCACAAAAGAATATGGAAATTACATATAAGTAATTACACAAACAATTACCATAAAAGCAATAAACTAGTAGTTAAGAAGAGGTGAAAGGCTAGGTGGTTGTCATCTAACAATTAAGGCTAGGTGGTTCTTGTTATATCACCAATGGATCGTGAAAGTTACATATGGGATGACTTCAGGTGGAATGGAATATAATGGAAGTAATGAAGTGTAGTTTTGAGGGTCAAGGTATGAAGCAGGAAAAGTATAAGGCAACTCAAATGCATTCCAGTAGCATTCAAGACCATCTGCAGCAGCAAGCTGAGTCTCACTCTCAGCTTCAACTATTTTTCTTTCATTCATTGGCACATCAGTTTGCCATTCGAAATATGAACTCAAAACCATGGTACGTAGCTGTTGAAAATACTAAAAAAAAAAAAGAAAGAAATTTATATTACAGGAGACCCAAAGTAACAAAAGATTACAGAAAATAAAAAAAAAGGGTAAAAGAGAAGCTCTACATACCTGAAATAGAAGAAGAAAACTATGAAAAATCAGTTTTAGTGCTTATCGACTACCTATTGAGTTTGAGAAAGGAAAGATTTTTAGAAGACCAAACTTTATACAAAAAAGAACTTAATCAAAGTATATAAAAGAGTACCAAAAAAAGCCACAATTAATTTATATAGCTTGTTATGACCTGATTTTGTTTCTTTTCTGTCAAATAAATATTTAATAAAATGATAATCTAATTTCTATATTCAATCCATTATTTCGATTTTTAAGATTCATTAACTCAACAACTACTTTCTGCACTTTAAATTTTATTATATTTACTACTAATATATAATAAAAGGCTGCATTCTGTAATAACCCTGTAAGTTAGAGAACCATCAGAACAAGAACAAAAATATATACTGCATAAAAGGCTGAATCACTTCAGTAGATAAAGCATGCCTTTGAATATTTAGGATCCACTTCAATTACCTTAGTAGCATCCTGTATGCCACTACCATACTCTTCCAATTTGGTGTGAGCAAGTGAGCGATTGGCCCAGTACACTACATTCTGACTATTTAGCTCTATCGCCTGCGTGTACAAGTCAATAGCCTGACCATATTTGTGTGCTGAATAAAAGAAAATCGAGAGCTTCAGCACAATTGAACACAGAAATTGCAAACATCACTATCATAATCCTCATACATGCATTCGACTATCCACATTCTGCACTTTCTCTATGTAGAATCAAACACTTTAACCCAATCAATATTCGATAAAACAAAATAAAAAATTTGTGATACTGAGATTTACATGCTCATTACATTGGTACCTTTAAATGCTTCATTAGCTTGGTTTTTGATTTCTTTAGCTCGTGAGAGGTTAGAACCTTCATTTTCCATACCGGGCATAACCTTTTTATCAACTTGTTTAAATCAAGTTAAAATGTTAGTGAAAAGCTTATTTTCTTCTCACAAACCTCTGCATCATCCACAACATTAAACAAACAACACATTAGCAAGACGACAATGCTTGCATCTTCTGAAACAAGAGGATCCTATGTAGTAACTAACATCCATAACAAAAGTTATCAGAAAAACTTCGAAAATAACAATACCTAAAGCACATTTAAGAAATAACAAATCTAAAATTATCATCAAAATTTTAATTAAAAAAATAACATGCACATACAACTGGGAAAAAAAAAGCTAATACAACTTAAAAAAAAAATCCATATCTTCTATACTAGGATATTCAAAACTTCATATTCAAAGACAAAAATTTCAAGCATAAGCGAACAATCAAAAGCAAAATAGAAATAAAAGTTGGGAATACCTTCAGGGATTGTGAGAAGAGGCTGAGAAGAGCAATCACAAAGGCAAGGTAGGCAAGTGTTGGAAGTGTGGCTGAAGGCTACTAATCCTTCCATGAAATGCCAATACAGAGGTGGACCCACTATGTAGCCGAATAAACAGAGGCCCAATAGACACAACCCCACCTTCAACGCCGTCGTCTAGTTCACTGCCAAGAAAGCAAATCAAGACTGAAGCAATTTGATGCAGTAGTCGGCAAAATGTCAAATCCTAACCATGCATTTTGTTTTTATTCAATGATTCTTCGACAGTCGAAAATTTGCAGGTGGGTTTGTCAATCTTTCATCGAAATGAGTGTGTGGAAGTGGGAATGCGAATGGGAACGAAGTAGCAAACTGTTAGTAAGGACTTGAGACAGCTAGGGTTCCTTTGATAAGAGCTTGGAGACGCTGCTGGAGAGTTTCTTGATTGAAAAGAGCAACGGAGGGGTGAGATTGGGGGTGTTTTGACGATACCGATTTTAGGGGGAAAATTAGGGGTTTGGGCTAAAATTTGGGGATAAAATCGCGCCTATTTTTAGGTGAAATGATTTTTTTTTGGCGTTCTTATAAAAAAATGCCCCTATTGTTAATCTTTTGTGGCATTTTTTTATAAAAAGGCCACCAAAAATCATTTCATTTTAAATAAAATGACACTATTTTGCTATGCTAAATTTTTTTTATTTTATCTGTAAAAAATTATTAGTTAAGTGATTTTATAAAATATTTATTATTTTTATTTTTATAAATTAGTTTTTATAAATTAAAAATGAAGTACTCTGAAAATAAATATCGCATATTTTAATATGAAAATAAATAATTAAATGGCTGTAATTAATTATTAAGTTAGAATTATCCAATGTAAACAATCAATCTCTCATATATCAAATTTCTATTAAAGATTGAGACGTTAATCATGATTTTATATTATTCTTTTCTGATCTAATCTCTATTTCATTAGAGATATTTCTTCCTAACTAAAATATAACTATTTTGCTAGATGTTCGATGTGAAATGATTTTAGTTTTTGTATTTCATTTTTATTTGTTATAATTTGGTCCTATCCATATCAATTGTTACTTTTTTTTATTTATCAATTTTTTTTAATTCTAATATTTAAATATATCAAATGGTTTAGATTAAATATTTTTAAATATAAAAATATTAATTGATTGTATAAAATTCCATCATTTAACAAATCCTAAGTAAACCTTAAATCCTAAACCATTTAATATATATAAAGCCTAATCCTTAAGTAAACCTAACACTTAACCCTTAACCCCTAAGCCTTAAACCCCAACCCTTAAACCATAAACTATAATCCCTAAACCCATAATCCATAAACCTTAAAATAGTAACTCATACACTTTAAACTCTAAACCATATATCCTAAATCATAAACCCTAAACTATAATGATAATTAATTCAATATTTTAAAATTAATACTATCTCTTTTATAATTATATAAGAAAATATTTATCATATAAATTAAAAAACACTAATTAATCTAAACCCTAAACTCTTAAACTTTAAACCCTAAACTGTAAATCCTAAAACATAAACCCTAAACCCCTAACCCTTAACCCCAACACTTAAACCTTAAACCACCCTTAATCCATAATCCCTAAACCCATAATCCATAAACATTAAAATAATAACTCATAAACATTAAACCCTTAACCATATACCGTAAACCCTAAACTATAATGATAATTAATTCAATATTTTAAAATTAATACTATCTCTTTTACAATTATAAATTAAAAAACAATTAGTCATATACCAAAAATCTTTAAAATTATTTTAAATAATAGTATTTTAATTTTTTTCATTTTTTGTGGCGTTTTTCAAAAAGCGTCGCTAAAGCCACTAAAAGCTCAATACAAAATGATGGCATTTTGCAAAATCCTTTTGCGGCAATTTTCAAAAAATGTCGCTAAAGATCGAACATTAGCGGCGTTTTCTAAAAAGCGCCGTTAAAGGTGTACATATAGTAGCGTTTTTAAAAAAGCGCCGTTAATACTTGATCTTTAGCTGCACTTTTTACTAAAGGCTCAATACAAAACGATGACGTTGTGTTAATTTTTTGCAGCGTTTTTTGTAAAGCGCCGCTAAAGATCAAGCATTAGCGGCATTTTTTGAAAAGTGCCCCTAAAGGTGAACTTACAGCGGCGTTTTTTAATAAGCGCCGCTAATGCTCATTTTTTAGCGGCGTTTTTCATTCAAATGCCGCTAAAAACACCGCTAAAAACCTGTTTTAGTGTAGTGTATGCTTAAGTTGAATCTAGTCTTTATAGTTCAATTTGATCTATTTTAGTTTTATGTTTTGAATTATTCAATTTCAATATTGATTTAAATGGTAGCAATTAAATCCATTTGGTTAAATTCAAAATTTAAGCCCCATAATTTTCAAATTTCAAATTTTCAATATTGACATAAACGATAGTCGTTAAATCTATTAACAGTTCTTTTTTTAATAATATGTGAAAATATCAAGTTGGGATAATATTACACAAATGGTGATATGGTCGCCATATCAAACTTTAGAAATAGCAAACATCCTCAAAATAATCCAATTTACTTTGAAAATTCAAGGTATTTTTATTTTTTTCCAATTGAGTTCATACTCAATTAATTCGTAACACCAATTCAGTCAAGGGCTTTATAATAACTAAAAATTTTATTACACACGTATGTGCGTGGAAAACACGTATTTAGAACACATGTGTGCATTTAAAAATACTTTTTGTAGCTTCAATCCAGTTTTCAGCTGTAGGAGGATCAACTCCTTTTAAACCCAGAAATTCAGTTGCACCATACTTACGTAATTCTTTAATTGGGGCTCGACAAACAGTAGGGGTAGATGTTGCAACAATTGCAATTTCTACTACTCGTTGAAGAGCATCATCAATAACTCTAAGTAATTGTGAATTATCCCTTTCTCTAACATTACCTTGTTCAACATTAGGAGGTTGATTACCCACTGTGTAACGCCCTAATTTTTGAGAATTTTAAAAATATTGGAAAAATTTAAAATTATCTGTGTCCTGTCTGTTTGTCGTAGGATTAAGTACGTTGGTGGGCCTCTAGAAGGCCCAAGCTTAAGGTAAAACCCGGTAGTTTTAATTAATTTTAATTCCATAAGAAAAAGGGGTTCTGGTTAATTGGGCTTTTAGGTATTAATTGTGTAAAATAAGACATAAGGAAGCAAGTGGAAAAGTGGCATGTGACGCCACTGGCAAGGCTATAAAAGTGGCGTGTGGATGCTAGGGAGAGCTGAGGTTCAAGTCACAATGACAACATATTAAGGGAATTATTATTTTTATGTTCAGAAAAGGTAAGCAGTGGAACTGAAGTGAAAGTCTGTCAGGAGAGGATTTAGGAGTTGATAAGGGATAGGATTTAGGAGTTGATAAGCGATAGGATTCAGGAG
This sequence comes from Gossypium hirsutum, assembly GCF_007990345.1. NCBI lineage: Eukaryota > Viridiplantae > Streptophyta > Magnoliopsida > Malvales > Malvaceae > Gossypium > Gossypium hirsutum. Next base: position 100,328,703 of record NC_053425.1, on the reverse strand, counting down.
CAGCTAAAGGAGGAGATCTAAGAGCTGATCAAGGAACAAGAGGTGGCCGGCCAAGGGACTTTAGCATGGGAATTTCGGCTAGGGTTAGTGCCAGTATAAATTCGGCATTAGTGGTAAGTGGTGCCGTTTTCTGACTATTCTCCTCTTCTCTTCTTTTTCTCTTCTCTCCATCCACTTATTCTTTTCTTCTTCTTTTCCCCATAACCGAATCCTTCAGCCACCCTACTCTATACCACATTCCTTCCATTATTTTTAAGACTATAGCCGATTGCCTCAAATATCAAAATCCCAAAAATTTGACTCCTTTTGTACCGATTTTTCCCTAGCCGAATCTCTTATTTTTCTCATCATCTTTGGCCGATTCTCTCAACCTCTAAACCCCAGGGTTCTGTCGACAATACCACAAGTAAAAACCCTCATATTTTATCTTTCTCTACACTTTTGCAAAAAGCCGAAACTCCCACACTATCCTAGGGACATAGCCGAATACTGAGATCACTGAGGGCTCAAATTTTGTTATCGTTTGAGGGCTTAGTACTGCATCAGAATCAAGTAGAAACTAAGGGGGAATGTTGACTGGAAGAATCGGTGGTAAGTCTTTCCAACTTAGCCTATCTTGCATATTTTAAGAAAAGCCGGAATCCCTAAAAGGTCAGGGAGGTTGTCATTTTTTTTGGACTTGTAGCCCTAAGGGGTTGTGATAATAGTATTATTTTGGTAATATTGTGATTAAGATGCTGTTGATCAAGGGCTTGGACAAGTGGAGCGAACGGATCTGGATCGAGACACTATTTTCGGCAAAGGTAGGAACGCTAAAGCCTAAAGTGTTGTTGGCCGAATATGGTAAGAAGTTAATATGTAGTTCGTTTCGGTAGTAAGATTAACGTGGTAGTATTATAATTGTAGGCAGTTCGTGTGTGGATCTCGTCAGTGAATCGTCATAAAATAGGTGTGTAACTGATACCCTCTCATAGACTAGATCGGCAAAAGCCGAAAAGCCGAAATGCCGAAAAGTTGGTATTTTTGGCAATTTGCGAGTGTGCGAATGCTCGTAAGATAGTTGGGTTTGTATGTTTGGTATTCTGAAGGTAATAAACTGCAGTACATGCGATTTCGTGCATTTTGATAACTTGGGCTTAATGGGCCAAAACTCGGGTTCATGGGCCAACGGGCCCAATTCGGTAAGTTTGCGCGGTAAGTGTTCTGATAGTACGTAAATGGTTAGGATATGCATGAAGACCCTAAAGCAGCTAAGTTACCATAATACCCTTATGTATGGGAAATTACCGTGATACCCCTAGGTGTAAATGACCAATATGCCTCTAGAGTTAATTTTGTCTGAAAAGCATGTTGATTTAAATCTGTATGATGTAGGCCATGAATAAATTTTTGTTGCATGGGGACATGGGTTATATTTTGGAGGAAACGTCCTGGTGGCTATGCCACAATTATCTGATCTGGTGGCTCTGCCACATATTTCTGTTCTGGTGGCTCTGCCACGATTATCTGTATCTGGTGACTCTGTCACATTATCTATTCTGGCAGCTATGCTGCATAATTCTGCGGCGTGTAGCGGTTGGGTGGGTCGAGTAGTCTCCCCACATGGTGAAAGGTTGGTAAGGGGGTGTATGTGGTTGGTTATGGATTGGGTTCTGCATATACATGAAATATCTGATCTGATCTGTTATGGGCCTATGGGCTTAATTCTGTATTCTATTCTGGGCTAAGGCCAATTTATTCTGTTTCTGTGGTTTGAACCGATATGGGCTATGGTTGGGTTAATTTTACACACTGAGTTTTCCCCAAACTCATCCCCTATTTTCATCCATGCAGGTAATCCCCAACCATAGTGGGCTTGGAGCTGCGAGGGATTCGGATTGGCCACTCGTTCTGCAATATGGATTTCTTCTGGTGATTTGGACTTCAATTTTCTTTACTTTAATGATTTGGGTTTTGTTATGTAATAAAGCCGCTTATGATTATTTTTTTTAGGTTTTGATTTATAACTTATCATGATGATTTTAAATTATATTAGCTATCAAAATGGGCTAGATCTAGGGTTCGTTTTCCAAAAACATAAACTAATTTCAAAGTAACACGATTACAACTAAGGCTTCTGCTATGATAACGTTTTCCAAATTTAAATATGTTTTATTCTAAAATAGACATAACTACCATGGTAACCTAAAAATATACGCGATGTTAGAGTGTGGCAATGGCGGTGTGCATGTCTAGGATTGGATCCGAAAGAGCTTGGTACTTAAGCAGTCCGATGGACTCACCTCCTCTTTTTCGGTTTCCTACCTGGTGCACAGCTTCCATTCACTTTAACCCTTAACGAATTAATCCTTTGAACATCAAGTACGATTTTCTGAACTTAGAATGGGAAAAATGTTTTTAATGTTTTTGATGTGGCACGACGGATTCGGTTATAACGTGTAGGCCGGGTTTAGGGTGTTACATTTAGTGGTATCAGAGCCAGGTTACAACAACTTGGCTGTGGAATGTGTTTACAAAAACGAAGATTTTCAAAAAAAATCAGTTTTTAAATCTGGACTTCTGAAGGTGGCATTCCGAATCTCCGGCCTGAGCCTGTAAGTATTCTGAATTTTTCTGAATATATTCTGAATTATCTGTCTGTACTGAACCTTTACTAGAATACTTTAGATAGGATGCTATTGAAATCCTAGAAAAGCTTGCTAAACGACTGAAACTGTAGCTAGACTGAAACTGTAGCTAGACATCAATTCTGCGAAAACCAACTCTGAATTACTGTCTGAATCATAAAACATCTGTAATAAACATTGGAATGATATTAATGCATAAAATTCATAATCAGATAATACGATATGAGTACAAGAGCCACTCGGGGAAGAGGCCGTGGACGTGGCCGAGGAAGGGCTTGAACGGTATCTTCATCTTCGGGACATATGCCGGCGACAGATGCACCGGTACCATCGGCAATAGAAGTGGAGTCTCATGATCGTGGTGCGGGGGATGACACCCTGTCACAGGCTATGCTTCAAGTTTTGGAAAGAGTTACCGGGGCAAGTTTTGGCAACGGAATTCGAGGATCGATTTCTGAACGACTCCGAGCTAACGGGGCGGAGGTCTTTAGGGGCGTATCTGGTATAGCCCCGAATGTGGTGGAATATTGGTTGGAGGCCACAGAACGAATTATGGATGACTTGGACTGCTCGGTGGAGCAGAAGCTGAAGAGGGCCGTATCGCTGTTGCGAGATGAGGCTTATCAGTGGTGGCTCACCGTGAGGGATGGAACCCCAGCTGATAGGGTTACTTGGGAGCTATTTAAGACAGCCTTTAAAGGAAAGTACGTCGAGGCAAGTTATGTGGATGCCCGCAGGAAGGAATTCCTGAATCTGGTCCAAGGATGTAAAACTGTTGCTGAGTATGAGGCTGAGTTTCTGAGGCTGAGCCGGTATGCTATGGGGATAGTCGCTACGGAGTCTGAGCGTAGCGTTCGCATTAAGGATGGACACAGAGATGACCTTAAGGTGTTGATTGCTCCGCAGAGGGAGCGAGATTTCGCGGTTCTGGGGGAAAAAGCTAAGATAGCTGAGGAGGTAAAGCGTGCTGAGAGGCAGAACCGTGAGAAAGATCAGAACCGTTTCCGGAGAGATTCTGGACCTTCGGGTGGAACAAATAAGAATGTCAAAAGGGCGAGAGTGGATGAGCCAGTTCGAGCAGTTCCGGTGAATGTGGTTAGACCGCCAATTTGTGAAGACTGTGGAAAGGTACATTTGGGTGAGTGTAGGAAACGTTCCGGTGCTTGTTTCCGATGCGGATCTATGGAGCATAGAGTTAAGGACTGCCCACAGAGAGCTAATCAGGCCCAAGTTGCTGTACAGAGGGTTGTTCAACCCGCGAGAGGTGGACCACAACCACCGAAAGGACGTGGACAAAGTAGGAGCGGAAATGGAAATGGAAATGGTCAAGGTCGAGGGGTGTCTGGCAAGGGTGCCAGAAATGCTGAGGCTCGACAGCCAGCGTTAGTGTATGCGGCTCGTCGTCGAGAGGAGGGCGACGCACCTGACGTCATAACTGGTACGTTTTTGGTTTCTAGCATGCCATATACTACTTTGGTGGATATTGGATCTACTCATTCCTATGTTGCATGTGCCATATCTGGGTCATTGGGATTGCATTCTGAAAAGATAGTGAGTGGGGTATCTGTGTTAAGTCCTTTAGGCCACTCGGTTAGGGTAGACAAACTGTATAGGGATGTACCCCTAGAAACTCAAGGTAGTATCTTTCCTGGAGATCTAATAGAGTTGCCGTTCGGAGAGTTTGACCTCGTCCTAGGAATGGACTGGCTTGTTAAGCATAGGGCGACTTTGGATTGTGCTGCGAAACGAATGGTGTTAAGGACCACGGAGGGTGAGGAGGTTATGATGATAGGTGAGCGAAGGGATTATTTGTCTAATGTGGTGTCGGCATTGAGGGTCGAAAAGTGGATTCGAAAAGGTTGTGAGGCCTATTTGGCATTCGTAAGCCAGTCGAAAGAGAAGGGATTGACAGTGGATAAGGTCAGGACCGTAACGGAGTTTCAAGATGTTTTTCCGGAGGAGCTTCCGGGATTACCTCCAAACCAAGAAGTGGAGTTTGGAATCAACTTGCTGCCTGGAATGGCGCTAGTGTCGATCGCACCGTATAGGATGGCACCGAAGGAGTTGGTGGAGCTAAAGGTACAAATTCAAGAGTTGTTGGATAGGGGCTTTATTAGGCCAAGCGTGTCTCTATGGGGAGCACCGGTGTTATTCGTGAAGAAGAAGGATGGTACAATGCGGATGTGCATTGATTATCGCCAGTTGAACAAACTGACCATTAAGAATAAGTATCCACTGCCAAGGATTGACAATCTGTTTGACCAGCTTAAGGGGGCTTCTGTATTTTCTAAGATCGGCCTTAGATCTGGATATCATCAGTTAAGGGTCAAGGAGACGGATATCCATAAGACGGCATTTAGGACTCGGTATGGTCATTACGAATTTCTGGTTATGCCATTTGGGCTGACGAACGCTCCTGCGGCATTTATAGATCTGATGAATCAGGTGTTTCAACCATTTTTGGATCAATTCGTAGTCGTCTTTATTGACGATATTCTGGTATATTCTGAAATGGAAGCAAAGCAAGATGAGCATCTCCGTATAGTGCTACAAGTGTTAAGGGAGAAGGAACTTTATGCAAAGTTCAGTAAGTGTGAATTCTGGTTGAGGGAGGTAACTTTCTTAGGACATGTGGTCTCTGCTGAGGGGATTAAGGTGGATCCTCGAAAAATTGAAGCAGTTTTGGAGTGGAAACCGCCTAGGTCAGTATCGGAGATACGGAGTTTCCTGGGATTGGCTGGATATTACAGAAGATTTATGAAAGGTTTTTCGGTGTGGGCTGCACCTCTGACTAAATTCTTAAGGAAAGAGGTACCCTTTGTATGGACTGAGACCCAGCAGGAAGCTTTTGAAAAGTTGAAGAAAGTTTTGACCGAAGCACCTGTGTTAATTCAGCCGGAGTCTGGGAAGGATTTTACTGTGTACAGCGACACATCACATGTAGGTTTGGGCTGCGTGTTAATACAGGAGGGTAAGGTGGTTGCATATGCGTCACGGTAGCTTAAGCCTCACGAGGGGAACTATCCTACTCATGATTTGGAATTAGCAGCAGTGGTTTTTGCACTTAAGATTTGGAGACATTACCTGTACGGAGAGGGGTGCATTATATACACAGACCATAAGAGTCTTAAGTATTTGTTGACTCAGAAAGAGCTGAACCTTAGGCAAAGGAAGTGGATCGAGTTGCTTAAGGTTTATGATTATTCGATTGAATATCACCCAGGCAAGGCTAATGTGGTAGTCGATGCTCTAAGTCGTAGAGCTGTATCTGATCTGAGAGCAATGTTTGCTCGTCTAAGTCTGTATGATGATGGAAGTCTGTTGGCTGAATTGCAAGTAAGGCCAACCTGGGTGGATCAGATTAAGGAAAAACAGTTGAAAGATAAGTCCTTAGTCGCTCGTTTTCAACAAGTTAAAGAGGGAGGAACTTCTGAGTTTGGGTTAAATAATGAAGGAGTTCTATGCTTCCGAGGAAGAATTTGTGTTCCAAAGGACTCTGACTTGAGACAGTCAATACTTAAGGAAGCTCATGGGGGACTTTGTGCCATGCATCCTGGAGGGAATAAGTTGTATCACGACTTACGGGAACTGTACTGGTGGCCTGGACTTAAACGAGAAATAACGAAATTCGTGGGGAAATGTCTGACATGTCAACAAGTGAAAGCTGAGCATCAATTACCTTCTGGACTATTGCAGCCGGTAAAGATACCACTTTGGAAGTGAGAGAGGGTAACCATGGACTTTGTGAGTGGGTTGCCGTTGACACCATCGAAGAAAGACTCGGTATGGGTGATTGTGGATAGGTTGACCAAATCGGCCCATTTCATACCAGTACGTACCGACTTTTCTCTTCAGAAGTTAGCCAAACTGTATGTGACAGAGATTATGCGACTTCATGGAGTCCCAGTTTCGATTATCTCTGACCGGGATCCCAGATTCACATCTCGGTTTTGGAAAAAGTTGCATGAGGCATTGGGGACGCGGCTGAACTTCAGTACGGCTTTCCATCCCCAAACTGATGGTCAGTCAGAAAGGGTCATTCAGATTCTGGAGGACATGTTAAGGGGATGCGTGATTGACTTTCGAGGTAGTTGGGAGGACTACTTACCGTTGGCAGAATTTGCGTACAACAATAGTTATCAGGCAAGTATTCGAATGGCACCGTACGAAGCACTGTATGGTCGAAGGTGTCATACACCTAGTTGTTGGACGGAGCTAGGGGAGCGACAAGTTCTTGGACCGGAATTGGTGGCTGATACTGAGGCTAAGGTCGGAATAATTAGGGATCGTTTGAAAGAAGCATCTGATAGGCAAAAATCGTATGCAGATTTGAAGCGTAAGGAGATTGAGTACTCAGTAGGGGATATGGTCTTTTTAAAGGTTTCTCCTTGGAAGAAGATATTGAGGTTTGGTAAGAAAGGCAAGCTGAGTCCACGGTTCATTGGGCCTTATCGGGTTTTGAAGCGAGTAGGCCCAGTAGCTTATCAGTTGGAATTACCTCCAGAGTTGGACAAGATTCACGATGTTTTCCACGTCTCCATGTTAAGGCGTTATCGTTCTGACCCTACTCATGTCGTGCCGGTTGCAGAAATTGAGGTGCAAACTGATTTGACTTTTGAGGAGGAGCCTGTGCAAATTTTGGATCGAGATGTTAAGATTCTGAGAAGGAAATTTGTCCCATTAGTAAAGGTGCTTTGGCGTAATCATGGCAGAGAGGAAGCTACTTGAGAGCCAGAGGAGGCGATGCAGCAACAATACCCTCATCTATTCGGACCAGGTAAATTTCGAGGACGAAATTTCTTTAAGGAGGGTAGAGTTGTAACGCCCCAATTTTCAGGAATTTTAAAAATGTTGGAAAAATTTAAAATTATCTGTGTCCTGTTTGTTTGTTGTAGGATTAAGTACGTTGGTGGGCCTCTAGAAGGCCCAAGCTTAAGGTAAAACCCGGTAGTTTTAATTAATTTTAATTCCAAAAGAAAAAGGGGTTCTGGTTAATTGGGCTTTTAAGCATTAATTGTGTAAAATAAGACATAAGGAAGCAAGTGGCAAAGTGGCATGTGACGCCACTGGCAAGGCAATAAAAGTGGCATGTGGATGCTAGGTAGAGCTGAGGTTCAAGTCACAATGACAACATATTAAGGGAATTAATATTTTTATGTTCATAAAAGGTAAGCAGTGGAACTGAAGTGAAAGTCTGTTAGGAAAGGATTTAGGAGTTGATAAGGGATAGGATTTAGGAGCAGATAAAGGAGGAGATCTAGGAGCTGATCAAGGAACAAGAGGTGGCCGACCAAGGGACTTTAGCATGGGAATTTCGGCTAGGGTTAGTGCCAGTATAAATTCGGCATTAGTGGTAAGTGGTGTCGTTTTCTGACTATTCTCCTCTTCTCTTCTTTTTCTCTTCTCTCCATCCACTTATTCTTTTCTTCTTCTTTTCCCCATAATCGAATCCTTCAGCCACCCTACTTTATACCACCTTCCTTCTATTATTTTTAAGACTATAGCCGATTGCCTCAAATCCCGAAATCCCGAAATCCCGAAAACTTGACTCCTTTTGTACCAATTTTTCCCTAGCCGAATCTCTTATTTTTCTCATCATTTTTGGCCGATTCTCTCAACCTCTAAACCCCAGGGTTCTATCGACAATACCACAAGTAAAAACCCTCATATTTTATCTTTCTCTACACTTTTGCAAAAAGCCAAAACTCTCACACTATCCTAGGGGCATAGCCGAATACTGAGATCACTGAGGGCTCGAATTTTGTTATCGTTTGAGGGCTTAGAACTGCATCAGAATCAAGTAGAAACTAAGGGGGAACGTTGACTGGAAGAATCGGTGGTAAGTCTTTCCAACTTAGCCTATCTTGCATATTTTAAGAAAAGCCGAAATCCTTAAAAGGTTAGGGAGGTTGTCGTTTTTTTTGGACTTGTAGCCCTAAGGGGTTGTGATAATAGTATTATTTTGGTAATACTGTGATTAAGAGGCTGTTGATCAAGGGCTTGGACAAGTGGAGCGAACGGATCTGGATCGAGACACTATTTTCGGCAAAGGTAGAAACGCTAAAGCCTAAGGTGTTGTTGGTCGAATATGGTAAGAAGTTAATATGTAGTTCGTTTCGGTAGTAAGATTAACGTGGTAGTATTATAATTGTAGGTATTTCGTGCGTGGATCTCGTCATTGAATCGTCATAAAACAGGTGTGTAACTGACACCCTCTCACAGACTAGATCGGCAAAAGCCGAAAAGCCAAAATGCCGAAAAGTTGGTATTTTTGGGAATTTGCAAGTGTACGAATGCTCGTAAGATAGTTGGGTTTGTATGTTTGGTATTCTGAAGGTAATAAACTGCAGTACGTGCGATTTCGTACATTTTGATAACTTGGGCTTAATGGGCCAAAAATCGGGTTCATGGGCCAACGGGCCCAATTCGGTAAGTTTGCGTGGTAAGTGTTCTGATAGTACGTAAATGGTTAGGATATGGATGAAGACCCTAAAGTAGCTAAGTTACCATAATACCCTTATGTATGGGAAATTACCATGATACCCCTAGGTGTAAATGACCAATATGCCTCTAAAGTTAATTTTGTCTGAAAAGCATGTTGATTTAAATCTGTATGATGTAGGCCATGAATGAATTTTTGTTGCATGGGGACAAGAGTTATATTTTGGAGGATGCGTCCTGGTGGCTATGCCACAATTATTTGATCTGGTGGCTCTGCCACATATTTCTATTCTGGTGGCTCTGCCACGATTATCTGTATCTGGTGACTCTGTCACATTATCTGTTCTAGCAGCCATGCTGCATAATTCTGTGGCGTGTAGCGGTTGGGTGGGTTGAGTAGTCTCCCCACATGGTGAAAGGTTGGTAAGGGGGTGTATGTGGTTGGTTATGGGTTGGGTTCTGCATATACATGAAATATCTGATCTGATCTGTTATGGGCCTATGGGCTTAATTCTGTATTCTGTTCTGGGCTAAGGCACATTTATTCTGTTTCTGTGGTTTAAACCGATATGGGCTATGGTTGGGTTAATTTTACACACTTATTTTTCCCCAAACTCATCCCCTATTTTCATCCATGCAGGTAATCCCCAACCATAGTGGGCTTGAAGCTGCGAGGGATTCGGAGTGGCCACTCATTCTGCAATATAGATTTCTTCTGGTGATTTAGACTTCAATTTTCTTTACTTTGATGATTTGGGTTTTGTTATGTAATAAGGCCGCTTATGATTATTTTTTTTAGGTTTTGATTTATAACTTATCATGATGATTTTAAATTATATTAACTATCAAAATGGGCTAGATCTAGGGTTCGTTTTCCAAAAACATAAACTGATTTCAAAGTAACACGATAACAACCAAGGCTTCTGCTATGATAACGTTTTCCAAATTTAAATATGTTTTATTCTAAAATAGACATAACTACCATGGTAACCTAAAAATATACACGATGTTAGAGTGTGGCAATGGCGGTGTGCATGTCTAGGATTGGATCCGAAAGAGCTTGGTACTTAAGCAGTCCGATGGACTCACCTCCTCTTTTCCGATTTCCTACCTGGTGCACAGCTTCCATTCACTTTAACCCTTAACGAATTAATCCTTTGAACATCAAGTACGATTTTCTGAACTTAGAATGGGAAAAATGTTTTTAACGTTTTTGATGTGGCACGACGAATCCGGTTATAACGTCTAGGCCGGGTTTGGGGTGTTACACACTGGGTTAACACTCGGTGTTACCGATTTAGTTTCATCTAATTCACGAGACTCTTCATCGCCAGTATGCATTTCTTGATCAAAATCATTACTATAGTCATCTGACATGTTCAACTATAAAAAAAACAAACAATATATATATCAGCATCCAAATCCTGACTCAGTTTGACTCAATTATGGTATGTACCTCTAGACTCAATTTCGAGCTCGATTTAGTCCGAGAATCGGTTAAACCTGGAAAGCTTTGATACCACTAATTGTAACACCCCCTAACCCTTATCCGTCGTTGAAATAGGGTTACGGAGCTTTACCAGAGTTTTCAGATCAAATACAAACATTTCCTAATCATCTAGCATTACATCATAACTTAATTATATTGTCCCTCCTTTAGGCCCTCGAGGCCCAAAATAAATGTTAGAAACAAATCAGGACTAAATTGGGTACTCCGAGAATTTTTCGTGAAATTTCAAAAATTTTCCTAGATATAGGGCATACACGCCCGTGTGTTCAAGGGACATGCTCGTGTGACTATAGGACACGCCCGTGCCCAGGCCATGTCCGATCCCGTGTAACTCTCTAACTTAGGCCACATAACCAACCACACGCCTGTGTACTAGGCCATGTGCCTCACACAGCTGAGACATACGCCCGTGTCTCTGCCCATGTGAAATTCCTAGGCATTCTGTTTTGAAATTTTAAAGTTGCAGGGGACACACGGCCAAACCACACGCCTATGTGTTAGCCGTATGTCTCACACAGTCCAGTCACACGCCTGTGTGACTGGCCGTGTGGACTCAAAATAAGCCTTAAGCATCAAGTTTACCATACCATGCAATTTTGAACACCAAGCGACTCAAAAACCATTTATTCAACCAATCTAAAACACATTCAAATACATCTAAAACATGTTAAAACAATCAATCCAATGACCTAACCAATTTACCCTCATAAGTACTTCACATATAATGTCCAAATCAATCTAAATAAACACCATTCAAGCCAATTCTAAATTCATGCCAATTTCAACCTAAATTTGCCTATAACATACTCACTTATACATCAAATCGAACATTTCATATTAAACATCAACATAACACATATATTCTTGTATCTAAGCAACCAATATCATCTTATAATATCATTTACATTCATTTCCCAAAATGACAAAAATAAGACATCCTAGGTACATGCTATTACCAAAAAGAAATATACTTCACCATGTTTGAATTCGGGATCTCGGATGGATGCTGAATCGGCAATTTGACTTTATCTATCCTGCGCATGGAAAACAACCACTACAACAAAATAGAAATAGGTTTTTAGCGGAGTTTTTTTTTGCCTATATAAGCGCCGCTAGAACTATTTGCGGCGCTTTTACAAACGCCGTAAAAAATGTCGCTAAAGACAACGCCGCTAACATTTTGTGGCGTTTATGAAAAAAAACGCCACTAAAGAACATAACCTTTAGCGGCGCTTTTCTCACAAACGCCGCTAAAGATCATGACCTTTAAAAAAATTATTTTATTTTAATTAAATAATATTTATTTCTATGTTAAATATTATATTATGTTTAATTTTTGAAATTTGAACTTTAAACTATATACTTTTAAGGATAAATAAAAAATATTAATTAAATTAAATTTTCTATTAAACTTTAAACTTCAAAACTAAATATAAAAATTAATGAATTTAAATTTAATACATAAACATTGATTCAATATGTAATTTAATATATAAAAAAACACTCGCACACAGACACACTCACAAAGTATTACAATTTCTAAAACAAAATTCATCCTGGTGAGAAAAAAATGCCAAATCATCATCACCTCTCATTAATCTAAGGAAAAAGATCAAAAAAGAAGAAACAATATACAACTGAGGGCTGGTTCAAGCTTAGATGAAGCCAAAGTATTGCAATGCCTGCATATATAACTTAGTGAAGTACTTTGATCTTGATCTTGGTAAGTCAAGCGGGACATTATTGCATTATAGATTGGGTGGACATAAGGTTTAAAATCAAAACCAAAACCCTGCAACAAACAATCACAATTGTAATCAATAACTCAAATGAAACATGGAATTACCAAAATAGATACATTAGGTTAATATCAGGATAAGACTTGTTCCAATAATAAAGAAAATTGTTAAACGGAATCTCGGTCACCTGATTGAGCAAAACAAGGAAATTAGCTATACCATTTACTGTAATGAAAGTGAAATCAGTAAAAAGTAAACCCATAATAAAAAACTGATGCTAGGCTAATCGTAAATGCTAATGTCACTGTAAATAAGTGACAGGCATAAATCCAGTTTCATGTTGATGGACTTGTAAAGGCCTCAAAGAGAAAATAAGTAGCCATATATGAAAATGACAAAAAGGGTCAAATGAAGGTTAAAGGAGATGTCATGACGAACCTCACGTGTTTAATGTCTATCTCCTTTCTCGATTTCATGCGACTCATAACATGTTTCACTTTTTTATTAAGCTCACAAATATCACAGGTTTTTAGTTATCATAATCTTAATTTCTATGTCCAATAGCATTGATAAAGTTATTATTTTTTCATTTAAACAAATTTGGTATTATATTTAGTCACTTTGAAGTGTGTAATCGTTGAAGATGAGCGCAAAATGCCATAGTTGCTGAAAAACAAGCTCATGCCAAAGTTCGAACTCTATACCTCTAGCATATAGGGGATCTTGAACCCAAAGTATTGAAAATGTCGATCAAAAGGAAGAGGAGATAAACTTGACGATGAAACTCTAATGGAAAGACGTTAAACTTTTGGAAGAAAAAAGCAAAGATGTTTAAGGGACTCATGTCAAAATCAAACTGGTAATGGATAAACTCAAGACTCATCAAGATAAAAAATAAAAAAGAACCTACCTCGTGCTATTGCATCCTCTTTCCTTCTCAACTCCTACAAAATATAAAGTTAACATTCAGTTACTACAAGGACAAATTAATCCGAATACTTTAAAGTAAAATAAATAAACATATACATTGAATCATACAAAACCTTAATCATACTACTAATCAATTTATAGACAAAACATTTATAATTCATTCAATTCTTATCAATTGCTATCCCATATAGCTTTTCACAATATCAACACATATTACTTGAACCATAATATTGATCATTCATATTCAATTCACAAATACTTGATTCATGTGTCTCTATCTATATCTCATTTCACCATTCAATATCAATCATAACATTGTTTATTTCAATAACCCCTGTTAACTCGGACTCGGACGGATACACGGATCCAACCAAAACACACCAGTTTGGCACCCAGTGTCTTATCGGATAAATCGAAGTAATAGATTGACACCCAGTGTCTCATCAGTCATGCCGAAGAAAATTGATACCCAATACCTAATCGAATTTATCCGAAGTAATAGATTGACACCTAGTGTCTCATCGACTCGAAGTCGAAGTATCCCTGAATTCTTTCAATCTTATGGCATGACAACTATATTCAACTCAGCCCGATGTAGTTAATAGGGTTTCAATTCACTTTTCAAGTATAACAATATTCAATGTTCAATTTCCACAATAATCACATATTCATATCAATTTCATCACACACCAAATCAATCCATCTCAATTGTAAACACAATAATTCTCACCTTCCATACTTACCATATACAATAAATCAAAGTATAATAATTTTAATAATTAAATTCGGATTATAGAAATACAAACCGTAATTTTTCGAGCTACTCCTTGTTGACTTTTTCTTTTCCCTTCCTTGCCAAATTTTTCGGCACAATGTTAGCTACGGAAATTGAAACAATAAAAAATTATCAATACACACAATGTCACATTGAATATTTAAATTTTTTTATTCAACTTTTACCTAAATTCCAATTTAGTCTCTAATCCGAGACTAACTTTATTTCTTCAAAACTAATCTCATATTTTCATTCAATTCCCACTTTAGACTAAATTCAACTCTTTAATTTCACTTAAATCCCTAAAATTTGAAATTTTCTCAATTTAGTCCCTATAACTCAAAACTTATACTTTATTTTACAATTCAATCTCTTTTTCATTTCTAACTTAAAATTCTATCAATTTAGTCTCAAATACTTAAATTATTCAACATGAACAACATCTAAAAATTCAATATTTTCCAAAATTTCAACATAGATTAAGTAGTATTTAATACTAGGATTCTAAAAACATAAAATTTAGAAGAAAAGAGACTAATTTGACTAAACAATTTGAGCTTAAACCCTTGAAATCCCTAAATTTCTCCTCATTTTCTTTCTCTTTTTCTTTTCTCCCTTTTTCTCTCCTACTCGTTTTCTATTATGTTCTTTTCTATTTCATTTTCTATTCTCATTTCTTTATTTATTTGTTTTATTCATTTATTTAATTATACTAATATAATATAATAATATAATAATTACTTAAATAATAAGTAAATATATATATTTTAATTTAATATATGAATTTTATTTTAACACATGTCATCATCTACATTGTAAGGCCCGATTTTGGCTCGGGCCCGTGGAAACGCAAAACAAAAAAAAACAAAACAAAAAAAATAAATCATAAAAAATATCATAACAGTCCAGTTTTTACAGTCCAATTACAAAAACTTGTGGCCCAACTGCAAGAACAGGCCCGAAAGGCCTAAAATGTTAAGGTTTTCAGAAAAACCTAACCTTAAACCTAATGTTTGCACCGCAGCTAGCCTCCAGCGCCTCCGTACGACCGCCACGCGCGCCTCCGTACGCCTCACGCCAAGCGCTAGCACACTCCGTACCTGCAAAAAGAACGAACGCACAGCAAAACAAAAAACAAATATTGTATTTTTTATGTATTTTTTTTCTTTCTTTCCTTTCGGCTATAAAGCCAAGGGATTTCATCTTTTGTAAGGTTACACACACACACACAGAATAGAGAAAAAAGCAGAAATCAAATCAAAAAGGTGATTGATTTAAATCTTGTGTCTCATTCATTTTTCTTTTTGGCTTTTCTTGATGATTGACATTCGTTTTAAAAAAAAAAGAGTAAGGGAAAGAAATTTACCTTCATATCGGCCCCTTCGAGTCCTAGCCACTTCGTTGTGATCGAAGTTTAGGCGGGGACTTTGAAGCTTTGGAGTGAAACCTCGGATTCGTGGTTGGACAGAGCCGGATTAGGCTTTCGCGTGATAACCTCCGGCTAGATATGAAGGCTAAACGGCGGACCGAATGAGAGTGGGGGGAAGGTCTTAAGTCTATTTTGTTTTCTTTTCAAATGGCTAAGTATCTGCTTAGGGTTTCTTTAAATTTTGGCTTTTATAAAACGTAGGAAACGACATCGTTTTAGGCCAATTCCCATGGCTTCAAAACGGCACCGTTTAAGAGCCGTGACCAGGTGACCTGACCCTGATGCGTCCAGATCCGCGCGTCTTGGGCCTGCGAGGGTTATTTGCGCTATTAATCCTCCCTCTTCGCACGGGTGTTCAATTACCCTCTGTTTGTTTTATTTTATTTTTAAATTTGGTACTGTAATTTGCGTGCGTTTACAATTCAATCCGCGCCTAAACACTGCGTTTTGGGAGCTGGATTATTTCCAATTTGAGTCCCTACGCATTTGCGCACATCGCATATTGGTCCTTTTATTTTCAAGTGACTTGTTTCATTTATAAATTTCCTCTTTATTTTAATTTGATGAAAATTAAGTTTGTATTTGTATAACTTATTATTTTAACGTTCATTTAACATTTGTTTATATGTTAATTCTTTTATTTTGCATGAATATTATATCGAAGTTTTTTTTCCATATCACAAAATTTTAACATTTGATGTAGTAATTGATTCAAAGTTCTTATATACTCATATACTCGTATTATTTGTAATGGAATCTTATACTCATTATGAATTTTGAGGGTCGATTTAGTTTTTACATGTGTGTCAAATTATTTTAATACCTTACTTTATAAGATCATTATCTTGAAATTTGTATTTATATTATATTATTTTAACTATTAAATAATGTCTCATTTAAATATTTTTTACATATATTATCTTAATGGTTAAATCATTATTTTAAAAATTCATTTTTTTATAAAATTATTGTTTTGAAATTCTTTATATTGTATTCTTTTGATATATTAGATAGTATTTCATTTAAATGTTTCATTATATATATTTGTACGTATATAGTAAAAATAATTTAATCTTGTGTACATTTCTCTGATATTTCTACAAACAATTATTTCTAAATTTATTTATGTATACATATATATGATTTGTAAATCCATTATGTTTTAAAGATTATATTTTATTATACATTTTTATTATTATTATTATTTATATCTTATACATAATTTAAAATTTTCTTTATTACATGTAAATTGTCAATTTTAAACCAATATTCTTCAATACTTTGCATATCATTCAATTTAAAAATATTCATCCTATAACATATATTTTAGTGATTATGTGTATACATCTTTAGTTTGTTTTTACAAATAGTTTTAAATTCATCAATTTATATATTGTGTAAATTATGTATTCATTTATTCGTCATTATTTTAAAATTGTTTTATACCACATTGGCTTCTAATTGCTATTTTGTTTTTTTTTTTACATCTTGCATTGATCGTTTTATATTATGCCATATGTATATTATCGTTGCACATCATTTATTCATTTTATTGTTATATCAATTATTCTCCATACGTGATTGAAATTAGGTTATAATTTTTAGATTAATTATAGTTAATTGCTTATTTTGTTAGTTAAACAAGATACATTATCCTCATTCATCAAGCATTGTATTTTATGAGTGTATATTACCCCATGTTCTATTTTCCTTTAGTCTACAAATGTTGCATTATGATTTTCAACTTCTTTTTAAAAAAAATTAATTAATTATTCCATCTTACTTCAAGTAAAATTAATACGTTTTGAGCTAGTTCTACAAGTGTTTATTTGAAGATTCACTAAAATAAAGGCAATATTCGATGTTTGGAAATTCGGGGAATAGTGCCCTATCGTGCTGGGTTTCTATTTCCCGTTTGTTCAAAATAATCGAATATTCCTTTAGGATTTTACTCGTGTTCTTCCAAACACTAAAACAAGGCAATATTTGATGTTTGGAAATTCCGGGAATAGTGCCCTATCGTGCTGGGTTTCGATTTCCCGTTTGTTCAAAATAATCGAATATTCCTTTGGAATTTCACTCGTGTTTTCTAAAGCGAGGCAACGTTCAATGTTCGGAAATTCGAGGAATCGTGCCCTACCGTGCTGGGTTTCGGTTTTTCGTTGGACTAAATAATTGGGCATCCTTTTGTAATTTGCAACATATGAACTTTTGGAAGTTGAAATTTATCGTGTTTTTGAGGGTATAAAGGATCGTGTCCTATCGTGTTGGATGTGATGCTGTATTCCTCTGAAACAAGAGAATATTGACGACCAACTTGAGCTATTCAAATGTTTTCAAAGGAATAATATTTCAAAAAATAGCTTTAAAACTTAGGCATAAGGACAGTATTTAATCAATTTGGTACCAATTTTGGGCGTAGTGAGGGTGCTAATCCTTCCTCATATGTAACCGACTCCCGAACCCACTTTCTCTAATTTACGCAGGCCAAAATTGGTTTAAATGGAGTAAAATATTTTATTAAGGTGATCCAATCACACTGAAACAATAGATTGGTGGCGCGACTCCATATTTCGTTTTCAAAGTCGATCGTCCGTTTTTTTAACCCAAAAAAAAGGTTTCGACATACACCATCCACTTGTCAATTTGGGTTTAATTGCTGATTTAGTCCATTCACTTTTCTCTAATCTATAATTAAACTTTCTCCCTTTATTTAATTTAATCCTTACACCTAGGGTGTGTTTGTTTGCCAGGAAAACATTTTCTGGAAAATGTTTTCCTGATTTTTTGGTGTTTGTTTGACTGAAAAGCTTTTACATGGGGAAAATATTTTCACAATCACGGATAAAATGCCTAAGGTTTTAAGGAAAATGTCTTACAGAATTTTTTTCTGTAAGACATTTTCCAACTCTCATCAGGCTTCCCCCTTGCGCCGTTCTTCATCTTGTTTCTTCTCCATCCAGGTACGTTCCTCCTACTTCTTCTATCATCTTTTAATTTTATTTTTTCCTAGCTTTTCACAAATCTTCTCTTCTCAGGGCTGCTATTTCGTTTCGGTGGTTCCAACTCTCACCAATCTTTCCTAGCCAAGCCGTTCTTCATCTTCCTTCTTCTTCATCCAGGTAACTCTGCTTCCTTCTACTTCCTCTGTTTGTTGTTTGCTGCAATTCTACTAATAATCGAAACTAGGGCATTCCTTCTTACCAAAAACAAAAAACCCCTTTTATAAGTATTTTTAGTTACTGTTGAAGAAAGCATTTCGGCTGGATTTGCAGGAGAATCAACTCATTTAGAAAGTCCCATCTAGAAAGCTAGAAGCTCGCACCAGCAGCCAGATTAAGAGATCTTAAAGACCCCTTTTTTTCACATAAAACATTGACCTTTTGTCTCTTCCTGAAGTCATAAGGGGATTATCGACTGATCAATCCAACGCAATAATCCCCACTAGGTATCAAGCTCGATTGGAGATCACTAACAGAGTTGAAAAGAAACAGAGTTTCCTTACTAAAAACAAAGTTAGAAAGCCTCATACGCCCAGGCTTAGGTCAATGATAAGATAAAGAAGCTTAAGTTAGAGAATGGTCTACTTTTTTCTTTCTGTTGATTGAAATGAAATAGCAGCATGTTTTTCAAATGAAGGACTAGTGATTTTCTTGACATATATACATTAGTTAGATAGATTTTAGAATCAAAGGATCAAGCATGAGAGCCTCTTCTCTTTTCTCTTTGGTGGTCAATTGGCAGTAATGATGAATGTTCCTCAAAACTTTAAAACTTTTGTGACGCTTCTGGGGAAAAAGACCAGTCTTAGCAAGCAGCATCTATAGGATAAGTTGTTCTGGATTTATTTTACTTTTTTTCTCACAAGACCTTATTTGGTTTTGTTGTTTGTTGTAATTTGCTGTTTGCTGCAATTAATTAGTTGTAAGTTTATTTGTAACCACTTCATATTAGACATGCCGAATAGCTTTTGTCTTTCTCTTCATGTTGGAAATAAATTTTAGTTTTGAAGATGAGTTTTTTTGCCATTAACACTGTCCACCTCGATTATTTAAGGAATCGAAACTTGGGGTTTAGTCCTACTTTTTAATTTAACTATCAGAGTATTGCTTTTCAGTTTTCATTTGGTTGTTTTGAATTTCTTGATATGGAATTGCTTGGTGGATGAATTTTTATTTGCTCAAGGTGTCGTTTATTCAAACAATAACTCTGATTGAACCGGGAAGTCGACAATTTGTATTGATGTTTGGGAGAAACCACCAAAAGGTTAAGTTAAAGTTAATTGTGATGGGGCATTTGACACCTCAATATCTTGTGCTAGTATTGTAGTAATAGGCAGAAATGCAAGTGGGAAGATGCTGGATGAGATTGGTAAAAGGATTATAGTGGATTCATCAAAGGTTCCCGAGGCTAAAGCTATAGTTGCGGGGATTAAATTAGCTATGAAGAGCAAATGGAGCAATTTGATGATAATTGAGAATGACTCCCAAATTATTGCTTTAGATATTAAGAAGAGGAGTTAAGATCAAAGATGGAGAAAAAGGCGTATCCTTGAGGTTTTTGATAAGCAGTCATGCAACTGTCTTCTGCGAAAGTTAATGTTATTAAACGAGAAGTCAATAGGGTAACGAATTGGTTTGCTAAACAAGAGATGTACATTTCTGGTTGTTGGAATCAACTACCATCTTCCTTGGTCTTTGTTTTTGACAAGGATGGTTTACCTGCACCTCCATCTTTTTAATGTAAGGATCTAGGATAAACTTAGAGGATACTATAGTTTTCTCATATAGTTTATCCGAGTTATTTGTTGTTTTTTGGAGTGAAATTTTTTTTGCCAAAGAAAAAAAAAGAAATTGAAAGGTTGATTTATAATACTAATGGTGACAATACATGAAGTTTATAAGTTTGTTTGTATTTTGCGTTAATTGATTTTGGGAAAATGGTCTTAAATGAGATTATGATTTATCATTATTTTTAGCATTGATGTTTTGATAATAATTAATGTATTTTTAGAGTTGAGAATTAATGTTGTGCCAAAGCAAAATTTTATAGATAGATTATTTGTTATAATATAAATTTTATTTTTTACTAAAAAATTTAGATAGTTATTTTTTTATACAAATTTATATAATTGCTCTTAATCCATCACTCGCAAATCTTATTTTGTGTAAAATCTTTGACTTCCACCGAAAAAAGTAGAGAATTTTTTTTAAGAAATTATTATTAGGTGTTGCGAGCGAAGCTAGAAACATGGATATATAGCAGATCCAAGGATTTTTTTTTTATAGAATTACATTTACTATGTAGTTTTAATATTTAACATTTAAAATATTTTGTAAAAAATATGACTTATTTATCCATATATATTAAAATTATTAACGTACATATTGCATCAAATTAATAAATTGGAAGCTTTAGGCAACCAGTAGGGATATATATTCATTCCATTGACTAAATTCAAATTTATTATTAGGATATAGAGAAAAAAATTATCCCTAGAGTAGATACTAAGAGAAATGTATAAACCAATGCTTCTATAAATTCGATTGTGGTTTACAATTATAGCTTCCGTACCTGTTTATTTGGAATCATCTCCCGAATAAATAAAGAACAAGAATCAAAGAAAAGGCAGCGATTTAAATCAAGATTTTTCTAGTAGCCTATGGCAAATCACAAATAGAAGTAGAAGCAAAAAATAACAAAGCAATTGATAATCTTTTTATTTTTTTTCAGATAATCTATTCCATCCTCAGGCTTCTAAGGCATTCAAATTTATTTTCTCTATTTTGATTTAATTCTAGTTAAATTATCAAAAAAAATTACAATTATTATTTTTGTGTCAAATTATAGTAATAAAATTAAAGGTTGAAATATATTTTTCTAAGTCTTTATACATTACATACGTTTAAAATTTAATCCTTAATTTTATTTTCAAGTTAGTCTCTCTACTTTTTGGATTTAAAATTTTAAATCTAATTATTTGTATGATTTTTTAAAATTTTAAAAAATAAATTCACTTAATAATCATGTAATAATAAATATGATATTGAAAAGTGTTTTTGACTTGGAATTTAATTATAATTATAATTATTTATTATTGGTTTTATTATTTTCTTTTTTCTCTTTTAAGACAAACTAGAATGGGTATGGATTATCAATATTTGACACTACAAACAATATAATCCACTAATTTAAAGCTTGTTTGAAGGACCCTGACCACCACTAGTATTTTTTCCATCAAAATTATAAAATTAAATTGCACCATTAATATTGAATTAGTTTACATCATTCTGTCTATTTGATTTAAGTTTCCTCTTTCGCTTTATAGCTTTAACTAAATTCATGGTTTAACTTAATGCTTTCAAACTCTTTTTTTGATTTATATTTTTTATTCAAACATTTTCATATTTGTATGTAGTCATGGTAACTTTATTCATATATGTGATCTTATGATAAGCTTGCATCTTTTTTGTAGGGATCAAATATTTGTGTGTCATTATTTTGTGTAGATGGATCGTAATCAAGATCAAAATGCAATTGTCGGAGTTGTGGCTTCAGTTTTAGCTTTTGGGGCTTTTTGGATTAAAAAATTAAAAACTAGGAAGGAAATTTCTTCTCACCCTCGTGTGAATCGAGATTATGAAAGGAAAAATTATATTAATAGTATTTTATATAGTGGTGACCAGCATTGTATTGATCTGATAAGGATGAGACCGATTGCCTTTTTTAATTTGTGTGATATTCTTAGTAGGAATAATTTGTTACAATCAACTAAGTTTGTGAATATTAGGGAGCAAGTAGTTATATTTTTACATATAATTGGTCATAATGTAAAGTTTTGAGTGATTGGATCTAGATATTATAGACCAACTGAGACTATTCACCGTTACTTTAAGGTTGTATTGAGAGCTATTTTGAAATTATATAAACTAGTTATTAGATTACCTAATGAGTCAACTCCTAGTGAAATCAGAAACAATCCAAGGTTTTATCCTTATTTTAAAGATTGTATTGGAGCATTAGATGGAACTCATGTTCGTGCATCCGTTCCACTTAACATTCAAAGAAGATTTCGTAACCGTAAAGGGGGGACGACACAAAATGTATTAGCTGCCATCACATTTGATTTGAAATTTTCCTATGTTCTAGCTGGTTGGGAAGGTAGTGCACATGATTCTCGTATTTTAAGTGATGCACTTTCACGCCCAAGAGGATTAAGAATTTCGGAAGGTAAGAATTAACATTAAATACCAAATAGTTCTATTAAGCTCATAATTTATTAGTAATATTATATTTTGTAAAATTGTAGGTAAATATTATCTTGTTGATGCTAGATATGGCATCCGAAATGGATATATTACCCCCTATCGTGGTGTCCGATATCATTTAAAAGAGTCTAGTGATCAGGGGCCTGAAAATGCAAAGGAACTCTTTAATCTTCGACATTCATCATTGCGAATCACCATTGAACGTGTTTTTGGGATTTTGAAGAAACGGTTTCGTGTATTAGATGCTGAACCATTTTGGAATTTTCAAACTCAAGTAGATATAGTTTTGGCTTGTTGTATCATTCATAATCATATAATGGGAGTTGATCCTAGTGATTTACTTAATTATGGATTATACGAGGAGCTTGAGTTTGATTTGATAATACCAACTCTTACGGAGCGAGAAGAAAGAGAAGAAGCAAGAGAATGGTCTGCTAAGAGAGACGAAATTACACAGACTAAGTGGACTGATTATATGGCTAGAAATATTAGGTAGGTTTAGGGCTTAGAGTTATTGTTTCTATGTTATGTATGTTTTAGTATTAAAATTGTTTTTTTTTGTTAATGTTGGTTGGATAATGATATTGAAATTTTAGTTTGTTGGATTTTGAAATTATTATGTCTTGAATTTGTTAGATATTAAATTTATTATGTTTTAAGCTTGTTGAATTTATTATGTTAGATATTGAATTTATTTGGTTGGACAATGATATTGAAATGATTGACAATGAAAATTATTAATGTAAAATAGGTAAGGGCAACAAAGAAGGGACCTCCAAGCAATTCAGGTGGACAAAACCGATGGAACATCTTTTTCTTGAAATTCTAGCAGAGGAGGCCCAGAAAGGAAATAAGCCTTCTAACACTTTCAAAGCAGTTTCTTTTAATCGAGTTGCCGTAGCTATTTTTGAAAGATTTCAAGTCCAATGCGATGCAAAACATGTGGAAAATCATTTGAGGACTGTAAAAAACTAGTGGCAGATTATATGTGCAATTCGTGATGAAAGTGGTTTTGGATGGGATGATAACATGAAAATGATCACATGTGATAGAGCGACATATGATGCAGCAGTGATGGTAATTTATGTATATATATGTTAAGTATATTTCAATTGTTTTTTACTTGTTATTCTGATTGTGTATAATATTCAACAGGCACACAAGAAGTATGAACCATTTTTGAATAAAAGCATTGATCATTATGATGAAATGGCTTTGGCTGTTGGAAAAGATAAGGCAACAAGGAGTTTTGCCAGAACATTTGCTGACATAGATTTGGATGATGCTAACCAAGATTTAGTGCCTATAGACGGAGACAATGAAGAGATTGAAGAGGTAAGAACAAATGTATCTTCATCTGGCACATCCAAACGTAAAAGAAAAAATGTTCAAGAAAGTATCGTTGATGAACAAATTAAATTTGTAAGTGAACAACTTGGCAGAATTGCTAATGCTTTGGAACAATTTACTGCGGATAAGACACCAAATCTTTACGAAGAAGTGATGTCGGTGGAGGAAGAAGGATTTAATGATGACTTCCTGTGTTCCATGTTTGATTATCTAGTAAGTCATGAATCCGAGGCCAAAGCTTTTTTAGTTAAAAGTAAGAAGCATAGAAAAATTTGGCTTCAAAAATTTTCTCAAGGCTGAAGATATTGATACTTTTAATGTGGTGTAATATTAGTTATATATGTACTTGGACAATATTGTTGTTATTATGTGGTGCACTACTAATTATACTAATTATGCATTTGGATAATATTATTAATTTCTAGTATTAATTGTGGTTTGGAAGCTAATTTATAATTATTCAATCCTTGTTTTTTATTTTTTTATAACACAATTGCAAATAATTTATTTGACTTTGGTTGTTTTCAATTTATGACGGTTAATATTCTAGCTTAATAATTGAATATTATTATATATTTAATTTGATTTATTTATTTATTTATAAATAAATCATTACAATATATGTAAAAACAATTTAAAGTATAAATTTATTAAAAAACAATTTAAAATATAAATATATGTAAAAACAGCTTTTTCGAAAAATATTTTCAGCAAATCTGCCAAACAACAGAAAATATTTCACACAGATTCATCCAAACACCAGAAAATATTTCCGGAAATTATTTTCCGAAAAACATTTTACTAGCAAACAAACGGACCCCTAATTACCCTTAATTCAAGCTAATTCACCTAGACAAAACCTAATTAACCACACAACTAACTTCGTAAATATTTTTAATAAATATTTACGAATCCATTTTATGAAAACGAAGACCCAAAAGTACACTTTTCGGTACCCATGACTATCGGGTCGTTACAGCGTATGTGCGTGGAAACCACCTATTTAGAACACATTTGTATGTTTAAAAATAAATACAATAAACAATGAAACGAAAGTTTTGAAACTAATAATAATAATGTATATGCCATATGTGTAATAACATTTGCAACTTTTTATTAGTTTTTTAAAAATAAGAAAAAGGCAAAAGTACCCTTCTAATAATATAACTTTGTAAAAATATATAAGGTTATTTGAGTATTTTTCTTGACTAAATTGGTGTCGAGTTGACTCATGACACTAGCTTAATCACACACTTAGATAATAGTATAAATATACAAACAATGTGGGTGAAACATTTTGTGTAATGATATTGAAATGTATAAAAAATATAAAAATAAAATTATAGTTGAAATGGTAAAAAAAAAATTATAGATGCTTGTGGCATGAGTTCAAATCATAACATTTGTAATTTCTTTTATTTGTTTTTGAAAAAGAAAAAATATTTGATACATTATCAATAGAGTTTTTAGACTTCACAAGCAGAGTCAAAGGGTTGGCAAGTGTCATATTTTAAAAAAAGACATGTGACAATTTTTTAAGAGTGCTTTTAGAATTAAAAAAAATGCATTGTCTGTGTACTAAATGCTAACCCTTTTTAAAATAAGAAAAAAAGAAAAAAATGTCACTGTAAAAATATAACATATTTAAAATATGTAAAGTTATTTTAATAATTTATTTGATTGAGTTGGTATCGAGTTGACTCATGACACCAACTTAGTCACACACTCAAATAATAGTATAGATATAATTTATGAAGGTAATAAAATGTGCATAATAAAATAAAAACATACAAAATGATTTAAGATAAAATTTTAGCTTTATCATTGCAAATGTCTCGGGTTCAAATCGCACAATATGTAAATTATTTATTATTTTTAAAAAATAAAAAGACTAAACTAACCTTGAATAATATAATTTATTTTTATAACCGAGTTGATGCCCGATTGACTTATGATACTAACTCAATTAAGAATTTATATAATGATATAGAAAATATTAATGCTTTAAATATTATTATTCATTATTATATATAATTATGAAAAAGTATATATTTAATCTTTTAATTTAATGGTAGTATTTTAAAAGGAAAGATATTTTGTAATAGGGTAGTTTTTCATATGGTTTTAAAAGTGGTTTTCGGTGATTTAAGTTATTATACAAGAATTCTAAAAAATGGAAATACCCATAAAATATTATTCATTAATATCTAAAATATAATTTTTGAGTCGATTCCCAATTAAACTAGTAATAATCAATAGGTTTACTGAAAAAAGTTTTTGTAAAAAATATATTTTATAAAATTTATTATTCAATGTTTTAGGTTTAAGGATGTTATTTTTTAGATTTATTTTAAGTTTAAATTATTTTTTTTATAAATTTTATATAAAAGATTAAAAATAAAAATATTCTCACAATATTTCTTTTATTTTTTAAATATTTTTTAAATATATATTTTTTAACTGGGTTGAGGCATTATACAATTAATTTATGATATCAACTTAGTTAAAAACTAAATAATATAAGTAGAGACAGATAAATTAACCCAAACGAAAAAATTAGCCTAAATGAAAGATATAAAGATCTCTATTAAACCTTGGAATGAGTCTTTTATAGAAGCTCGAAGGCATAATTAAATCAACCCATAAAAACTTTAATTCCCATTGCCAAACATAACTTTCTCTTCAACAATACCGCTCTCAACCGAAGCCAAGCAATTAAGTAAGGTGCACGAGGTGTTTATGAACTAGATTGAATAAATTTATATAATATTAATATTATATATAGTTATTTCGAGTTTTAAATTTTATTTAAACTTATCTAATTTTTTTAATAATTAACTCTAATTCATTTATGGCCGCTCATTATTTTAATTCATTATTTATTATTTACATGTTAGCATTATTTTTTTCCTTTTATTAAAATTTTAAACATAAACAATTCAATATCTTTTTAAAAATTTTACGTTATAGTATATTTGAATTTTATATAACATAGGTTAAATAATATATAAAATAAATAATGGATGATCTAATGTTTTTGTCCCTAAACTTGGTAATTAGGTCCACTTTGGTACCTATAATTTTTTTTATTCACTTTGGTACTTGAATTTGGTAATTAGAATCATTTTGGTTCCTAAATTTGAAAATTATAAAAATATGATGAAGCAACACTATGAGATTTTGCCATGTCATCACTTGAAAATTAAAAAAAAAAAACTTGTATGATTTTTTTTTATGACATGGTACAATTTTAGAGTGTCATATATTATTCTAATAATCGAACTAGTGGTGAACCAATCAGACCACTGGTTTTCAATTCAATCAATTTGATCGGTTTAATTGCTAGAGTAACAATAGTTAAATAAATAATTATAATTTTGAAAAAAATTTTAAAAAAAAATTAAACCAGTTCAATCTAATCAACTACTATTTTTGTCCCCCTTTTTTTTTACTAATTTCGAGTAGTTCTCGATTCAATTTGTTCAACCCCTTTGTTTGGACCAGTATATTAATCGGTTCTCAATTCAATCGATTCGACCGACCAATCCACTCATGTTCCAAGAACATTGGTTACATCAACGAATCTTAACGGAATCCAAATTTAAGGAAAAAAATAAATCTAATTGCTAAATTTAAGTGCTAAAGTGAAAAAAAATACTAAAATTAACTTAATTACCAGGGATAAAAAATTATGTTATCTTAATAAATAAATAAAAATTATTATATTATATGAAAACGGAAAAGCAGAGTCAAACTCGATCTTTAAATATTAAAACTCAAATTTCAAAGAGACTTCAAAAATTCATTTTTGAAAAATAAAAAATAATAATTTTATCCAACAAATTTATTGATTTCCAGAGAACAGTTGGCAGCAAACATTAATTTTAACTTCTGATTTGGGCTTTGCATTTTCAGCTTGTTTGGTTTGGTGTATTGGCTAAGCCAATACACCCCTAATCGGTGGGCCCCACCTAATACTTCTCTAACACGTCGTTTGGTTTGATGTATTGGTAATACGCATCTAATCCATTACCTTCTTAATCGGTGAAAACCACCAATTTCTATTCCCCCCTCTTTGCCCAGATTAGCTACCGATTGAGCATCACCTCCCTGATTTGCCCTCCCCCCATCCCCTTGTTTCTCTTCTGTTCCTTCATCCGATTTCCTTCCTTATTTCTTTGCTTTTGTTTTCTGCCGATTTCCTCCCAGTCCATTATGCCTCTTTGCTGCCGATTTGTTCCCTCCGTTTCCTTTCTTTTCTTTTTCGCTCTGCCACTCTTTCGATTGCCTTCTCAACCAGTCGACCTTCTTCTTCTCAACCAGTGAAACCAAAAAAGCCGACGATATCCCCACTGTCACCGTAGCCATCGCTGGTTCTATCGTCGACAACGCTCAGTCTCTCGAGCTCGCCACTCGAGTAATGGAAAATCCCTCTGTTTCTCTTCACTCTTTCTACCCTATGTTACAAATTTTCATTTAATTTCTTCTTTTTCTTTCAGTTGGCGAGTCAAATTGCTCATGCTGCTACTATTTTTCGGATCAATGAGTTTTTTTAACCTAATTTCTTATTTGTTTAATGGTCTAATTATTGTTTTAGGCCATCTATTATGCTGAAATTTGGGATGTTGCCTCCACTTGATGCTCCACATCATCTGCGTAAGCATGAGTGGGCTCCCTACCGGGAAGGTAAAGTTTGGCTGCTGCCTTTTGTGATTGTTATAGGTTTCTTACTAGGTCTATAATTGTTAAAAGGTGAATTGTAGGAAGGATAGATGCGGACAGATAAATTGGATTATTTTCACTTTTTTGTTGAATTATTTTCACTCTTGAATTATAAACTTCATCTTGTTTCCTTGTTCTTGCTGGTAATTCACAATTAGTTCTTATGTAGCCCTGTATATGGTTGCTGTAGAAAGACAAAGACAGAACAGAGATCAAATGATGGCAGAAAGTTTAAAGGCCATGGAATCAGAAGGTAGTGGTGAGCGAGTTTGAGCATTGACATGTTTAAATGTTCATAGGTTACTTATAACAAACTTGCTAATGAGCTTCCCCAACACTTCCTTGTGTTCTTACCTTTTGTGTGGAAGTCTTGTGATGTGTGGGTTGCAAAGATTTTTTTCACCTATGGTAAATGGTAATAATTTGTTTGTTGTTGAGTTTCGATGGATGAATATCTAAGACTGATGATGAATGTTCCGCTTTGAGAACGAAAAATAAATGATCATCCGCCCCCTTTGTTGGGCTATCGATCTTTTGCATCTTGGTATTGCATAGAATTGTTAGAAACTCTCAAAGAATACAAACTCGTAATGTGGCAATGAAAATAAAAACCAGTATCTTTTGAGATGATCCTATCTCACCGTCTGTATTCATTTGAGCTCGTTCTTAGCCACAGCCTCAAACCATTAGTAAATGCCAGAACTGTGTCCTGCAGTCCCCCATGGATGAAGTTGTCTTCCTCCTAGGAGAGTTTAATATATTTACTATTTACCGTTTTCATATGTTTGGAATGTAAGAAAATACAATGCAAGCTCATGCAAATATAATATTTATGCAATTAACAACCACAAATTAGGAGAATCAATTGTAATAAACTTCATGAAATCCTTTTCTTTGTTTACAATTCGTGCTACTACCTACATGTTAGAATCTGTGAATCTGTGAACCTATGAATCTCGTTTCTTTGGTGAGGATGAACCAGAGGGGAATCCAAAGAAAACCGTGAGCTTATAAGGAATATAATTCAAGCACTTCGCATATGATTTCCTCATGCATTCAGTTATGCAAAGCCCAAATATTATTAATATTTCACTTTGTTGTTCTCTTCTCCGTATACCTGCAGTTATTATTAGACAATTACTGTGCTATTGTGTCATTCTCTTATAACAGACACAGTCACATAGATGATCTTTGTAAGTCATCCTTCTGAAATCTAGAGATAGTCAAATGGGAAAGAGTCATAGGCAATCTAAGAAGAGGTGTACAAAACCGACTCAGAGTTTCATTAGAAACTGCCAATGGTGCGTCTGGATTTAACCTTAGCTACTGGTTGCAACTCTATGTCATTGAATGTACTATTGCGGGGTTCATGCGTATCAATCAAATGGTGGTAATCTTCCTCGACTGATGTTATTGTGTTTGTATCTGTCATTATGATTGAGCATGTTTCTGTGTCTATGTTACCGTTGCAATGGGAACTAACCAAAACTTGGATTATGGTAATAAAATTGTTCTTATACTATTTCATGTTTCATGTTTCATTGTCATGTAATTGTTTTTCTGAATTGTTTTTCTGAATTTAGCTGATTGCATTGATTGTTTTAATTCATAGGATCAGTGATGGACATCATTCAGCTTCATTGTTTAGTTTCTGGCATTGGTGCTCATGACATAGGCAGAGTAAGTAGAGATTCCCTTCTGCTGAAAACGAGGAACAAGTAAGCTTTTGATTTCTTCTGCTGAATGCTTGCTTTATATTGTAGTTGAACTAAGATCTTGAGGCAGTACTGCAACTTGTCAACAAATATGTCTTCTGGTTTTTGGTGCTTTAGAGGAAACATGTGCTCTTGGCAATTTAGCCTTCCTGGAGAGGTAAATTACTTTTGATTCATTGTGATTTTTTAGCAACCTTACCTCATGGCCTTCTATTTCCTGATTTATCAATGCATCATATAAATCCAGAATTGGCAGAGATTGCTTTTTCCCTTAACTTGTGGAATGGACACATGAAGTTGGAGGTTATTTTCAATGGCAACTTTGGACAGTATTCGTTTTCCTGCTAGATTGGTGAGCTATTTTGTTTGAAGTGAAGAATCGGTTTCATGGAAGGCCAATTGGAGTTGAGAGCAAGGTGAAAGAGATATTGTATCGGCTTGAATTTCTTCTATTGAATGCTTGCTTTATATTTTTAGTTGAAAGTGAGATATTGAGGCAGTACTTCCGTTTAATTCAGAATTGTTGTAAATTCAATCGAGTTCTTGATGATAATTCGATATGGTTATGTTTTTTTTATTTTTTAGAGTTCAATTCTTACTTATTAAATTTTATTAGTTATAATTATTTTAAATTTTATTAAATCATATATTTTAATTAAAATATATTTAATATTAATTATTTCAAATTATCTTTTATAGTATCATATAATATATTATGATTTGAGTAAATTCATATAAGAATATTAATTATTAAGAATTTTATTAAATTATATATTTTAAGTATAATATATTTAATAATAATTATGTTTAAATATGATTAAATTATTTATTATTCATATTAATAATCTTATCAAAATTTAAATAACAATAACAATAATAATTTACCAAAAAAAATTTCTGGTAATTATTAAGAATTTTATTAAATTATATATTTTAATTAAAATATGTTTAATAATAATTATGTTTAAATATGATTAAAATATTTATTATTGATAATAATAATCTTATTAAAATTTAAATAACAATAACAATAATCATTTACCAAAATAAATTTATACTAAGGGTATTCTAGTCATTTTAGTTTTTTCCACTATGCTATTACACCTCTATTCCATTCAACCAAACACAAAATTACTATTACGCATCTATTCCATTACATTCAACCAAACAGTTGATTTGCTATTACACCTCTAATCCAATACACTTCTAATCCAATACATCTCTAATCCAATACAGCAAACCAAACACACTCTTTGTTGTTAAATTTATATTTAACGTCCAGTTTAAAAGCTTTGCTAGCCATCTCAAAATTCCAACCAGGTTTGTTCTTTGCAATGAAACAAACAACTCTTTCTGCGTATTTTCAATGTCAAGCATCTACCTCATGCTATATTTTTCCATATATTGAATGACAACTTACCACCACCATCAAAGAAATACATCATTGCAACCTTAAGAAATAAATTTTGCACTATAATGAATTCTAACAACGCATTAAAATTTTACCACAACAAAGACAAATGCTAAAACACCAAACAAATCTAATCATCGGCATGCATGTCCATACAGTCATTAGAGCTGGGGGAATTGGCTTCCCTATTTTGTTGGTGACAATAGTTGCTCTCGTTATTCCGTTGTCCGTTTACTGAAGATAAAACGTTATTTGAATTGTAGCCGCCCTGCGCCAAGTGGTAGGGCTGAAGGCTCCGGCGAACGGGGCTTGAGAGGGCGTTCGAGAATACAGAGTTCTTAACTTGGTTATCACCAGGCCGAACTCCCTGCCCAACATTTACCGATGACAATGGATTGGACAGAACAGGGGCACCTAAATTGTTCGACTGCGTTGGAGCCTGGGAATGTGGGTGTTGCAACGGCAGCCTAGGAGACACCGGTGGCTCATCTCCTCCATATTCAAGCTCATTCTGCGAAAGAAAATTAGATTAAATCTTAAACTATAACCTCATTTCGGCGAGAGTAGATCTATCTTTATATTCCACAAATGCAGATGAAGCAAAGCATTCGTTAAAACGAGAAAGCTCAAAGACAGAAAGAGAAAGGTTGAACAAATCCTAAATCTGTAACGAGGTAGATTTTTTTTTTCTTTCTGAAATTCACTTTTAGTTCCTTATGGTATGCGGCTTCCCCCTTTAACCCCCATAATTCTCAAAATTCTACTTCGCAAGAACCTTACATCTACCACCAAGTTTCTCTATTCCTTTTGTTACAGTATTTTACACAGATTCATCTCTATGGAGGCATATTCAAAACATGCATACTTCGTAGATATATGATCAACTTTCAGTTGTATGGAAAATTGATCTAGTTAAAGATTATATCCAAAACATGCATACTTCATAGATACATTATCAACTATGAATTGGTAGCATTTGGCAGCCAATCAAGCCCCAAGTGTTTCAATCAGCTATTAATTTGATGATAATAACATTAAAATATAAAAATTATTATTAATTAAATTATAATGTAAATACTAAAATTGATTTTACCTATTTTAGTTCTCTTCTAAAGAAAACTAATCACTTTATTAATCTACTTATATGCTACACATTTTTAATTTTTACTTCATATTAATATTTTTATAAACAAATAAATGACAGTAAAAATGTGTAACATAAAGAATAATAATACACCTAACAAAATACTAAGACAAAAATATTTGGAGTGTTCACTTATTTTTTAAGTAGTATGATTGCTCCATAAGCAGTGATATAAAGCATGAAAATTACATATATCTTCTTGTTTAAATTCACTTTTCTTTAATACAATTTTTTTATGGATAGGGATTCCAAACCAGGTACTCTTGGAAGGCTTACATGCTGTATGAACAATTACATGATTAATATGCATAAAAGAATACACTTTTAAATAATTTAACAAGCTTTAATTACTAATATACAGACGTTTGAAAAAGATGTTGCTGGATTGTTGACATTAAAATACCATAAAATATGTAGAGATAAGTATAATACTTCAAAATAATATAAAACATTCAAAAAAAAAATTATCCCAGAATGATATTCAAGATTGTCTTTCGTAGACTGAACCCAACAAAGTAAAAGAACTAGAATTAAATGGAATAGCATGTCTAAC
Organism: Gossypium hirsutum; assembly: GCF_007990345.1. Lineage (NCBI taxonomy): Eukaryota > Viridiplantae > Streptophyta > Magnoliopsida > Malvales > Malvaceae > Gossypium > Gossypium hirsutum. The sequence goes on along the minus strand of NC_053425.1, from coordinate 100,295,089 downwards.
ATATCATATAAAATAGTCCGTAAAATGTAGGATCCAAGGACATCAACAAAGTATTTCATAGTTATCCAGTTTAGTTGCAAAGTTCAATTCAAAGCATATGCGATTGGCATAGGCAAATAGCTAATTAGCAACTAAGGAAAGCAAGAAATGAAAAATACCTGCAAATAAGCAACTATATCAACAGTTGTAGCCCTTGACCCTTCTTCTTGCTGCCTCAGAATCCATTGATAGAGTTTCTCCTGCAAAGGGAAAAAAGATCTATACAATTAGAGAGGAAGGTATTACACAATGAAAACAAATTCCATACACCAAAACCAGCAAGGAATAATACAGAAATTTTAACATTTTACAAATTAATTAAGTTTTCATTGCTTCAACATTTCACATAAATATTAAAAAGAAAATTCATATAAGATTACAAATGATTGATTGCTTTTGATAGAACAACTAACAACATAATAATTGTTGCGCATAAAAGCAAAATCAAACAGTTCGTTACACGTGAGATTTAAACTATGGAGATTTCATATTTTATTTTAGATATTATAAAACAAAGGATATAATATTTTAAATAAAGCGATTTCATTAGGCATTTGGTTATCAAAACAAATATCGGATTCAATCACGCATAAAAAAATCATAGGAATCAACCACAAATAAAATATTATTGAGCAAATAGATACAAAGAGGGATAGGAAGTGAACCAGCGCGTGACGTTCACCGGCCTGAAAAGAAAGGCGTTGGTGGTTCATAGCCTGGGTGTAAAGCTGGGAGAGGGAGTTCGCAGCGCTGCAAAAACTGGTGTACATGGTCCGATCAACCTCGTCAAGGCGCGTGGCGTCGGATTTTCTCTTCTTCGTCATGTTTAATTTTCTACTTGAAAATAAATTACAAGTAAATAAATAAAACTGCTACGATAGAACATAAGAGGGTTTTGTCTTTTGAAAAAAAAAATTAAATGATGCAGATTTACATGAAATCGAAGAAGAATTGTAGATTAGGGTAGAGAGAATATGCGGATGTTTTGAGTTTGAAAGAGACGATTATGATTTACGAAGGAAGAAGCAGGACGTTTTTATATGAGCTATATCACATGGGCCCTTATGGGCCGCCTTTCATCGCTCTTTTTTTATTATATACGTTTGAAATAAAAATAAAATTTATATAAAATAATATTTTTTGAAAAAAAAAAGATAATTAATAATGTAAATTATCCATATGATTTTTTTTTATAAATCTAATCTTTATATTCTATCCTGTTAATTTATGACATCAATTTATTCTAGTATTTAAAGACAGTATAGATATTTATTGAAAAATAAAAAAAGGATTATATTTATCTTTTTTCTTCACGGTTGAAAAATAGGAGAAAAATATATTATTTAATTAACTTTCCCTTTACTTTTAGGAAAAAGAATAATTGATATTTTGTAAGCATATATAGATTTAACTTCTTTTTTAGCTAATTAATTACTGGACACATATACACAAACAAGCAGCATAGGTTATGGGCTTGGTAAACAAAATATATTGAAAATTGTAACCTACATAAAATGCCTAGGTCCAGTCTGGTTAATCTCGGAGAACACAAACATGCTTGCTCAAGATTGAGCCTCTTGGATATGAAAAAGTATATTAAAATAATAAATACTATTTTATATTTATATCTCAAAATTAAATAAAATAAAATAACTCGAAAAAATTGGTTTCTACTTATTTTGTATATTTTATAAAAAAATTTATGTAATAAATTTATAAATTTATATTAAATATGAGAACCTAGACTAGAATTCCTCATTAGAAGAATGTGTTAAGAAACTATGAAGAGTGGCTTAAGTAAATGGATTCCTGAAAGAAACATAAAAGGATCTTTGATTGCTTTGGATTAGTATTAGTACTTTACAACTTTAGCTTAGTCATCATCCGCAAGGGGTTACCTGGAACACAAGGTATTGTAGGTTAGTAAACCTAACACGATAAGCAATGCTATATTGCCAGAATTTTCAACAGTTGTTTGTTTCTTGCTAGATTGGGATGATGGCTAGAACTAGATGTCCCCCCAGTCAAGCGAATACCACCATCATTAGACAAATACAATTATATGACAATAGTACATTAACATTGAACTTGCAATACATTTCAAGATACTTTTCAGATTCCTAGCCTTTCAAGATATTTTACAAGAAAAAAAGAAGAAAGCAGCAAATGAATGACCATAGAAATTTCAGAAAGGAAAATCTTGGTGTGGACTATCATCAGCATGCATATCCATGCAATCGTTAGTGCTTGGGGAATCAGTTTCTCTGTTTTGTAGGTTAATGTGGTAGGTTTCATTATTTCGAGGTTCATTGGTAGAGGAGCTGATGTTATTTGCACCCGAAACTGAGTGGTAGTGCTGAAGGCTCTGACGAACAGGGCTGGAGAGTGCATTTGAAAATACGGAGTTCTTTGCTTGGTAATCCGCAGAACGAACTCCTCGCGCAATTGTGCCTGCTGAAATTGGATTAGAAGAAAAAGGAGAACCTAAGTTGTTCTGGTGTGTTGCAGGCCGAGGGTGCTGCTGCTGCTGAAATGGCTGTCTGGGGGACATTGGGAAATCCTCTGCTCCATATTCAAGCTCATTCTACAGAAATTCGAAAAGGATAATTATCAGGAAAAACAGATGATCAATTGTCACTTCATTTTCCATATAAATGTAACTACATACCATACACAAATAAAATGGTTCATGTCAAATACTAGACATGACACAACGTTAACAATCTTCTGGATTATGAATGGGTAATATGGTACCGAACAATCATCACCATCCATGCTAAAAAACCATTACATTGATCAAATAGTTACATCTTCATTATATTTTTAAAATCATGATGTACGGAATAACTAAATAACTCACATGCCTTCATATTTTAAAATCATAATGTATGGAGTGACTGAATAGTTTGTGGATGTGTCAAGGCCAACTCAATATCACATAATGACATATTTTTTTTCTTAATATGGATCCCAGAGTTGCAGCATGGAAAAAAGAAGACCCCTATCATTTTTACCCCTTCAAATAAACTATAGTGATAAGCCTAAACCTACTAATAGCACCATCAGCCAAAATCCGTGCCACATTTTTCCTCAAAAATATTGAACAGCTCCTCATAAAAAGTTAAAAAGGACAAAAAGATTGAATTCACAAAAGAACCTCACCAATTCAAAACCATCACATCAGCCTACTAGAATAGGTTAGGAATGTGCTAGATAATCAGTTCCCATTTCAGTTAAAAAATAGACAATTGGTAGCAGAAGTTGACTATTCAAGCCCAGAGGAATTGATTATTTATTTTACACTAGACTCTCATCTCGTGTACAACTTTCTACTATATCTTGGAGTTACTGCTTAAAGAACCAGAACAGGGCCTTCAAACATTCAATACAATCAATCGAAAACCGAAGTTGTTGCTCCCTCAAACTTTGTTTCTTGATAAAACTCAAACTTAATTTGGATATTTTTCTAAAGTGACTTTACTCATTCGAGTCCTAATCTATAAATATAGTCATCCTTTTTCTCTTTATACTAACTCATTATGTTCCTCAGTTTCTCTCTAATCCCATAAAATTCAAACTCCCAAAGACCAAAAGAAACAAAAACTTGTACATTGTCCATTATAGCCACAAAGTTTACCTCCTTCATGAGACCTGCACTGCACAAATCAGTCAAACTTGTATAAAAATCTCAATTTCTTGGGTTCTCGAGAAAAAGCTGAAAGGTTTCAATCTTATTTATCTACAAAGATGAGTGGCTCATTCAATAAGGTGTACATGACTGTTGCTGAATTCAACTGACTGGAACAATATGGGATGTATAGGCAGCCCACAGTTAATATATCAGGATGTATAGGAAGCCTTACAGCAATTGCTTTCCAGGAAAGTATCATTATTTCAACTTCTAACGAAGGGCCTTGCACCCTCGACATCTACCTATTTTACTCTCATTTCCATCCAAAACCCAAAACAGACTTCTAAGTTCTAACCCAGGACCATGCATCTATCAATTAGGAATTCCGGCAAAACGATAGTCTCTTTTATCCTACAGTAAACTCCTCATCCTCCCATCCATTTATTTCATTCTCCTATCAGTCAAATTCCTCAAACAAACTGTTCTAGTTAAATGCTTAACTGTATGGACACTCCAATTAAATTCACCATATGACTGGAATGATAATAAACCATACTTGGTTGAAGCATTAAAAACTCAATACAAAAAAAACATATAATTCAGTAGAAAAGAGGTATGTGCAAACAGATTCATGAAACCAAATAAGAGAAAGAAATCAAAAACCATACCTGCAAATAAGCAACAATATCAGTTGTCATCACTTTCAATCCTTCTTCTTGCTGCCTCAAAATCCACTCAAAAAGTTTCTCCTGCAGGGAAAAGGGAGAAGGATTTATACAATTAGATGCAATACCAAAAGACCAACCAGGGACACATATGAAATCATAATTGAACAACTAAAATATGAAAGCCAAGGAATCCCTACAGCACTATTTAAAAATGGGCGCTACAATCAGAAGGAAGATGATCAGATGAAATTATCCACAAGAATAGCTATTGACATGGTTTCTAAATCTAAGACGACGCGTAGAGAGGATACAGTTCCAATGAAGTAAAAGCAAGGACGAAAATCAACAAGTTACATTAGGAACACCCAATCAATGCCTTTTTTGCTTTTGAATTTAGGAGATTTATTTAGTTTTCTATGCTTTCAACAATTGCTAATCCAATAATTCATCATTTTTAGCTAATAAAGACTAAAAAAAACACTGTTAAGCTTCAACTAGCATTTCAAAACTTGAATTTGCACAAAAAAGAATAGCAAAATTCCAACATCAATTACACAGCAGGGAAATTCTTATTCAGTATTCAATAACGATACAGAAATGAACATAAAATTTCCACTTCTTTAAGGGAAATAAACAAAGTTGACATTTACCAGATTACAACAAAAAATAAAACAATCAAATACTACAATAATTTAACTTCTTCAAAAGAAAAACATAATTACGTTTTCTATAATTCTATTCCAAACAGATTGTTCCGTTTAATTTCAATTCATTCTTTTTCAGACATAGTAAATTATCAATTCTCAAGAAACATATAAAGGAAATTTATAAATAAAGAGATAGAGATATGAGATAATTAAAAAAACCACAAACCAAGGCGTAACGTTCGCCAGCCAGGAAAGAGAAGCTCTGGTGGTTCATGGAGTGGGAATAAAGCTGAGAAAGAGAATTAGCGGCGCTGCAGAAGGCAGTGTACATGCTCCGACTCACCTCATCCAGGCGCGTAGTATCGGATTTCCTCTTCTTCGACATGACTTTTTTTTGTTGTTGTTATAATTATTGTATTTACAAAAAAAAAAGGAACAAAAAGCAAAGAAACCCTTACAGAGAGAAAGAGGAAAAGAGAAAACAGAGGAGATAGAAATAAGAGGGGAAAGTGGTGGTGATGAGACACAGAAACGTAACGTAACGTAACGTAACGTAAGAAGTTGGTGGAACCGACACAGAGCGCGTTTGTTTGCGTTCAGCAAAATGCTAATCAACATGCATGTAAATCAAACACATGTTGCTAAAATTTAGGAGAAATTATTTTATACATCCTTCCCATATCTTTTTCTAATTATTTAATAAGATTTCAGTACTTTTTTATGTTATTGATATATAATTTTAATATTTTTTTACTTTAAACTATGAATCTTGAACCCTGAACCCAAACTCGAATCTCGAACCCTGAACTCTCTCAAACCAAGATTTGAGATTTGGAGTTTAGGATTGAGTTCAAGGTTTGAGGTTCAAGTTTAGAATTAGGGTTCATGATTCAGGATTCAAGGCTTGGGATAAAAAATTTACCAAAATTATGTGCCAATGACATGGAAAAATTTGTTAAAATGTTATTAAATAATTGGAAAGGGACCATGGATGATGTGGTGGGAAGGGCCCATAAAATAATTTCTCCAAAAATAGGTTTCAATTGAATGAATTTTAAAACTTTTAATATTGGGTTAATATAATATTTGCTACCTGAGTTTTTCCTTTTTCTAATTAGTATATTTAACACCCAAATTTCGCAGGTCTTGAGTTTAGGCGAGTAGCCCAAAGGAAATTCGATCGGCACGATCCTATCCACCCAATTTTTCATCTCCAGCGCACTCATAGGGCGCATAGGTAACAACAGAATTTAGAGTAAGGGATGTCTTCCCAGAAAAGTGTTGGCGCAAGAGGAGAGGTTGGAAAGGATATTAAAGAATTCTTGGGTTGTAAGAAACGTCACCTAAGTTAACGGATGCCAAGTTTGTCTAGTTTACATATAAGTTACGTACTAACAAGATAGTTAGGATGGAACGACGAGTCAAATAAAACATATGAAAAGATTTTGGATTCTAGAATACGCTTCTCCACAACTATAAGCCACCAATAAGAGCAACCTTGAAAGTTAATGACACGTGTTAAGTTCTCTTAGGAGAGCATGGGTTTCCTTTATAAAATATTGCAACTTAGTTTAGAATTATCTTCTTTTTCAATTTGAAAATAAAACTATTGTTGCCTTGCTTTAGAGGTTGATTAGGAATTTCTTACTAAGTTAAAACTAAAGATCGGAGTTCATGAATAAGGTTGTATTTCACTCGGGGTAAGTATTCTGGATTTGCATCTTGTTTTTGCGAGAATGGCTTTGTTTATGTGTGTGAATGGAAAGATAAAGAAGTAAGGCCTTGCATGGTGAATGTTTGCATTTCAAGCGATATGAGTAAGTTTTGATAATATTCAAATGTCTTATAAGCAGTGACTTTTAAGGGGTCCGCAAATACATGTGTAAACTTGGGGATCAAGCTATTGTTCATGAAAGTCAGGTGAGTCTCTAAACTGACTCTCACATACATTGCATGCCTTCTAGATATTTCTGTGTTGAGTGACCAAAAGCACAAAGAATAAATATCTATGAACTTGCATGTATGAAAAACATGTTATTTGAAAGTTAAAAGTTTAGGACATGAATTTCGGGATTAATGAGTAATGGTTATGCAAGTGTATGTGTCATGTAAATATGTTAAGCAATGTGTCTGGTAAGCATAACAATATCTTTCATGAGTAAGTCGATGCACGATGAGTCTGTATCTGTCTCTGGAGTTGTCAAATGGGTCTGTCGGGATTAAAAACATAAATCTCTAAAAGGACAAGTCCATGGCCATGGCACTGAAGGATCATATTGTGTATGACCGTAATTGGTAGGTTATGGCATTATATGGGAAGAAAACCATATCGTGTAAGACTGTAACTAGTATGTTATTACATCATATGGAAATTTTTAATGAAGGTTATTACCTAATGTGGTTCTCTGTGTGTCCCAGGATGATGAGGGGCAAACATCACTAAGTGTAAGTTTAGGAAAATCCCTATCGCCTAAATCACCAAGAAAGGAAAAGCCTTTGTGGCGATTTCTGTCAAAGAAAAGCCTTTATGGCATAACTTTAGGCAAAAAAGCCTTTGTAGCGAGTACTAGATATTAAGGAATGCCTTTGTGGAAAAACTCCGGATGGGTAAGCCTTCGTGGTGAAACTCTAAAAGGAAAGCCTTGCCTTTATGGAAATCTGTAACACCTCATACCCGTATCCTACACCGGGGCGGAATACGAGGCGTTACCTAACTTGAACTTATACTTACAACCAATTTTGAGTCTTCATGACTTGGAAAATTTAAAACTTTCTTAAACTTATCAATATATTCTTAATATGGGCTTACGAGGCCCAAAACACACATTGAAAATCATTCGGGACCAATCCAGGTTCTTTTTCCAACTATATAGAAATACCACTTGACATAGGGGCACACGCCCGTGTGGGAGGGGCAATACGCCCGTGTGAGCATTCCAACATGGTCGTACTGATGGCTCGTGTGTCTCACACAGCCTAAGCAAGACAGGGACACGCCCATGTTCTCTACCCATATGGAATTAATTTTAAATGCACACATACGGGGTTTTCAAACAGCCTAGCACACACTCGTGTCTTTGGCCCGTGTCCTTCACACGACCATGACACGCCCATGTCCTAGCCCGTGTACAAAAACCTAGACATTCTGTTTCTGACGTTAGCAATTCTTAAGGGCCACACGGCCAAGTCACATGCCTGTGTGCTAGGCCATGCCCTTCACACGGCTGAGACACACGGTCGTGTCTCTGCCCATGTGTTTACTACCATGCATACTGACTTGAAATCTTTTACGCGTAGGGGACACACGGCTGGACCACACGCCCATGGGGTAGACCGTGTGTCACACATGATCTAGACACACGCCCGTGTGCCTACCCGTGTGGACAATATAAGGCTATTTACCAAGCCCCATTGCCACCCTTACATATGTAGTTCTATACAAATACCAACCAATACCAAAACAAACATAATTCCTATAACCAAATCAGCCACAATAGACATTCATTCAACTATGATAATGCATAGAAAAGGAGAGCGCGGACAAAGTACAAGACGATTTGAGAATGATTTTGGGTAAGAAGAGCGTACGAGAAGAGTAAGCATACGATAAATTCAAAATGAATGTTAGCCATCATTCACGGCTTAGTACAAATTGAAGGGTTTCCATCCCAAGCCAATACATATGGCCAAACCTCAATGACACAAAATAATAAAGTCTAAATCTTATACATGCCATATTCAAAAATATAAATCCAACTATACCGAATGCTTCAGTTGATAGTGTGATCGATATCTCTAATTTCCGGTGATCCTTGAGCTAGTTAGGCGACGCTGTAAGGAAATGAAAAGGGAAGGGGGTAAGCATGACAACTTATTAAGTTGCATATAAGTAAGTATACAACAACAATTTATCAATAATTAACATGCTTATAACACCAAGGTAGGCATAAACACAACTTACTCATTACCATCCATACAAGTCACATATTATCTATTGAGCTCATATCTCATACACACCAATTAGGCACTTGTACCACTCACAACACGGTTATACTTTCCTCATTAGCTTAATAACGTAACTTTCACTGTTGAACCATTCGGAATACTATCGAATATTACATAAGCCTCTAGCATACGGTAAGGTACCGATGCCATGTCCTAGACACGGTCTTACACTGGCTCATATCTCAAGTTGATGCCATGTCCCAGGCATGGTCTTACACTGACTATCATCTCGTAACCGATGTATGTCCTAGACATGTCTTACACTGGCTTACGTCTCGAGGCCAATGCATGTCCCAGACATGTCTTACACTAGCCCTCATCTCAATGTCGATGCCATGTCCCAGACATGGCCTTACACTGGCTCTCATAATACGGCCGATGCATGTCCCAGACATGTCTTACACTAGCTCATACACGAATGACCCAAATGTCATGGCATGAATATCCGATTTACTTCCTAAGGTTCCAACGGAAATTCTACTATATCATTTATCATTATACATTCTCAATTTCACAATCAAGCAATTTATGTTGTAATAATTCAAGCACATATAATTAACAATGTAGTTGTATTATTTACATACAACTTACCTCGAATTACAAAATGTGGCGACTAGTTGATTTAGCCGGTTTGCTTGGCTTTTTCCCGGTCTAGGTTCGGACTCGGTATTTCTTGATCTATAATAATAAAATGCACTTATTAAGTCACTTTATCAACCTAAGCACTCAACAATTCACAATTAGGCTAAATGACCATTTTGCCCTTAAACTTTTACAAAATGACCATTTTACCCCTCAACCCGAAAATTGATTTTTATCGAATTTCTCTTTTTCTTAAGACTAGCCGAACCTCTTTGAATCTTATAGCAACTCCAAATTCCCACTATTTCACACATTTATTATCTATTTTACAACTTACGCACATTAGTCCTATTAAGTGTTTTCATGCTAACACATTTCACAAAAGTTGTTTATAAGACACCCAAGACTCATTTTCTTCCATAAAATTTTAGAAAACACCCTAAATACTCTCATGGTCAAACCCTAAAATCTTAATCATTTTGCAACATAGACCCCTCATTTGAAATCTCATGCTTCAAGGATCTAAAAAATGCAAAAATCTTCAAGAAAACTCATTAAAATCACTTACTTGTGAGAGGAATAAGTTGCTGCAAATTTTGAAGTTCAAATCCCTTAACAATGGCTAAAAAAATCGGTGGAATGAAGAGAAAATGAAAGAAAAAGATGATAGCTAGGCTTAGGTATTATTCTAATACACCGTATGTCATCAAATTTCACCTAATGTTGACTTTTCAATATTTCCATCTACCATGGCCGGCCATCACCTATTTAATGGCCCAATTTCACTTTAAAAACCCAAAATTTATGATACATGGCAATTTGGCACCCTTAGTTTTCAATTTAAGACTTTTTCACTTTATGCGATTTAGTCTTTTTTTGCAATTGGGCTCACAAACGCTAAAATTAGCGCACCAAATTTTTCATGCACTATTATAAACATGCTATGAATCTATTTTAATAATAAAATAATTTCTCTGACTTCAAATTTGTGGTCCCGAGACCAATTTTTTGACTAACCCTTAAAATCGGGTTGTTACACAATCTTTGGATAAGAAAGCCCTTGTAGCTATCTCTAAAAAGGAATGCCTTTGTGGCAGACTTTGATAGAAAAGAAAAGTAATTGACAAAAAAACTCTGATAAATGATGTACAAGGTACTCTGAAGGAATGAAAAGTATGGTGAACTTTGAAAGAAAGGCTCTGTAAGAAGTTTTATGGCAAACCTAGTAAAGTAACACGGTAAGAAGAACGAGACTAGAATGTACCAATATGAGTGGCGAACCAAAGGTACTTTGTTTGTAAGGCCTTTTCTAACAAGAATGGTAAGAAATTACAAAAGAACAAAGTGAAGAATGCGATCAAGGTATTGATGATAGGTAATGCATATTATGATCTACGAAACAAAATGTGACACCAGCAATAAAATGAATAGAATCCAAGGGATGTATTCACCAGAATCAAGCAGAAGAATAAAAACAAGGAGATATTTATTCTCGAATAAAGTTCAAGTCAATTAGGGTTTACTCACTAAGTTCTATCAAACTTACCTCAATAAATAGATTAAAGGTTATGCCAAGAGGGACAACCCCAGGGCTATGCCAAAGGAGTAGCGAGATGGGTTGTTATGCATACAGAGCAAAAGGAGCGATGTACTCAAGTCCGATAGAAATATTGTGAATAAGTTATGAAAAATTGTTTATGAGCCTTATGGCTTGTACAAAATGTGTTAGTATTATAAACACTGCCAATAGTATTGCTTAGAGGGAGAATAAGTGAAGTAATGTGAATAAGCAGGATATATGTACTTGTAAGTCCTCGTCGAGTGAAAGGTCTTATTCAATTGTTGTAAGTACATGTTGTATGCCTAGAAATAAAATAGTTGGGCAATGTTATTAAATAAGATTTATTGTTGAAAGTTGTACGTCTTGATCAAGTATAAGTTTGTGCCAGAGTGACAACAACCAAGATCCGGATCTGGTGAATTGGATCGGGTCAAGGGCGTTACAGTATATGCATTTAGTTTTAATGTTCACTTTGCTACCTAAGATTTTTCAATTTGATGCTTCATTTTTTTTATCTCAATTAAGTATTTATGTTTTTTTACTAAATACATGTGTCAAACATTCATTAGGTCATATGATGCAATTTTGTCTGAGTATTAAATTGTACATTACAACTAAAATTAGGTACCAAATTGAAAAAATAAACTTAGATATCAAATTAAACATTGAGGTCAAACTCAAATACCAAATAAGTGAGTTTCAAATTTCAAATCAAGCTTAAATCTCAACACGTTAATGTTAAACTCAACTCGGTTACAAACTCAAATACCAAATAATTGTTGGAAAAGCATGTTAGGAAAACATAGCGGAAAATAAATTTAAGGAAAAATCAAAGTTTCTTTAAAAAAATTCAAAACAAGAACTTGGTTGTGATATCTAAAGTAATAAATACTTAATCAAGATTGAACCTTTTCGATTAATCTAAGGTGAACACTTCAACCGAGTAGCTATCCTCAAGCTCACGTCTGTCGAGTGTGCGCTCGCCTCGAATAAAAAAATTCACAAAATTATTAGCGGGGAAATTTTATAATTTCTCTAAACTTTTAGGTCAAGTTGTAAATAAGAAAATATCTCTAGAAATTTTCTAAAATAAATTCTCTAGAGAATTTTCTCTTTACAACTTTCTCTTGAATTCAAATATGTGAAAAATAATGACCCAAGTCTCTCTTTATATAGAGAGAGTTTAGAGAATTTAACCTTGATTAAATTTAATCACTTGAATATTAATTTAATATAACACTTATCAAGATAAATATTACATTAAATTTAATATTAAATCTATTAAATTACTAGAATATTTATCTACAAGATAAATATTAAATTATATTTAATATTAACATAACCATTTAATATTAAATTAATAAAATACTATTAAGATAAGTATTATATTAAATTTAATATTAAATCTATTAAAATAAAATTATTTTTGGAATAGTTACTATGAAATCAAATTTTCTAGTAAAATCCCAGTAGAAGTGTAATTCTTTCACTGCTTAACCACTGAAGAAGCACCGTCGCCAATCATTAGCCGACCATCGTAATGCCGCCATCACAGCTGCCGGCACCCCGAGCTGGTTCAGTTTCTTCCGATTCAGTCTTGGCCAGTGACAACCTGATCAGTCCCATCCAGCCACTGGTTGGACCGTCGGCCCGATTTCACATACTAGACTCGATTCAACCAATTTTTGGGTCTTAGTCTCGGTTTTGGGCTTTCAGGCTCAATTTACGATCCCAGGTCCAATTTTCAAGTTCAAATATCCATTGAGCCAATTGTCTGACTTGAAAATTAATTTTCAAAAATATAATATTAATTTTAATTAATTTGATTAATTTAATTTTACTTAATCAAAATTAATTTTCCTCAAAAATCACTTAGATTTTTTAAATTAATTTTTCAAGAAAATTCTCTAATTAAATTCTCTAGTTGAACAATTCTTACGACCATCCAATTTAATTCCACATTGAATAAATCGACTCAATTAAATTATTTCCAAAGTCATAAAATTTTCTTCTAATTCAAAAGCAATACAATCGAGCTTTTGTTGAGTTAGCGAAGAGACCAGTTGGACATATACAATTAGGCTCTAGTAATTGCAATTATGTCCAGAAGAATCGTTCCGATAATTCACAATTACTTAATCATGGAGTCAGCCCACAAAAAGTACCATGATTGAAAACTTCTTATTGTATACTCTTTACAAAAACAATTCATTCAACTACTTTGTCCAATGATCTCGTCATGTGTATGTTACCCTCATATGATATCATTGATTCCTTTGAGTTAAATCCGTTCATTCAATACAATCTTATTTTATCTCATCGTCACCATTTTGTCTTCTTAATTATTAATATGATCATTACAAAAGACTGTGATAAATTGCTCGTTCGAGAACAAGTAACCTGTGACCACGTTTCATATTTATCAATCCACACAATGCCGATGAGATGATATCATTAACTCTTTAATTGAGCTATGAATTTTATTGTTGTTAGTAAAGTCATGCCATACACAAGTCATGTACCTAACATACCAGCTATCGGCTTGATCATCTTTAAAGCATAAGCCTCTATTTTTATCAAAGCACATGAGTTACATATGCATGATCAGTGACTAATTTAAGATTTGGATAAATCACACCATGAATGTCACAAGTGAATTAATTCACAAACAGAATCAAAATTAATTCATCTTGAGTTTAGTCCAATGTATCATTTTGCCAATGAATACATCTATATCTCTACCCGTAAAGTCAACTACTCTGATAGCCAAAACTAGTCATCTCCTCAATTAGAATTGTAGACGATAGAATAATCCTTCTCGGTATTTGAATCAAATGCTCATTTTGATTCTTTTACAGGATTACAGACTCTATCCCCTATTTATAGTACATGAAAAACCCTAGTTGGTTCTTATTTAAACTCTAAATGATAATGTTTAAGAGATATAATTTGAAATTAAATGTAAACAATATAATAATAATCATCACAATAATCCTAAAAATAGAATTGAAATTTAAATAAGGTTTCATATTCATAAACTCTTATTTGAAATTTTACCCCAAGACTTCCACGCTTTGTATTTCAGTACCACTTCTTACCTATTTTGCATACTAACCAGTTTTGTCTTTAAATTCATGCTTTTTGCCTCCAAATCTCTTTTTGCCTTCAATTTAGCCCCTACAAGATAAAAAACCATAAACAACCCAAATTAGTAAGATCGTACTCAAAATATATATGTAATTAACACATAAAAGTAAGTCATTTTAGAGTACTATCATGAGTCATTCTAATCATCAACTAATTCAAATCAGCCCACTTGAACAAGAATCCTCACCTCAATCACTTACCATGCGCAAATAAATTAATATGCAATAATTTATAAATTAGTTCAGATTATAGAAACACAAACCGTAAATTTCGAGCTATTTGTTGACGACCTTGTCTTTTCCCTTCTTTTTCAAGGAATCCGTATCGACATTAGATGCGAAATTAAAAAAACAACACATTTCATCAATACATAACAATTTCACATTCAATTGATAATTTACATAACTTTTGTATTTTATTCAATTTAGTCCCTAAAACTAGGACTAGCTTAACTTTCACATTTAACCCCAAATTTTTATATAATTTCACTCTGAGCGAAATTTAACTCCATGTTTCTGAATTCTACCCCTAAAATTTGAAAATTTCTCAATTTGATCCCTAATTATCAAAATCAACAATTTACTTCATAATTTAGTCTTTTTTTTCACTTCTAACCTAAAAATCTATCAAATTAATCCCTAAATCTTTAACTACTCAACAATGGTAACATTTAAAATCTTAAGCAATATCGAAAAATAAGACATGGGTTGACCACCTCATCATATCAGAATTCCAAAAACATAAAAATTGTAAGAAAATAACTAAATTTAACTAAGCTCCAAAAATTGAACTCAATGGCCGAAAGCTTTTTTTCTTTCCTCTCCAATTCAGCACGCAAACGATGATGAATAAAATGGTTTTGTTTTGTTTTTTATTCTCCACTATTTTTCTTTTCCTTATATGTTATTAACTTAAATTATGTTTTATTTTAATAAAATTTTATAACATTTTAATCTTTCAAACATTAATGCCGTCCACTAATAACTAAAACAAAGGTATATTTGCTTTTTAAGTCCTTTAGTTATAGTTTTACGTTATAATTTAATTATAATTTAACTTTTGATTCTAACGCGATTTAGCTCTTGTATCTTAATTAATTCCTAATTCATCAAAATTAATTAACCAAAAATTCAATTCACCTCTAATATAACTTCGTAAATATTTAATAAAATTATTTATGGGTCTAGTTTACGGAAACGGAGTTTCAAAATCACACTACCCTACGCCGCTGACTTTCTAATCGTTACATATTTATTTGATGTGGAATTAAATTAGGCAGTCGTGAGAATTGTTCAACTAGAGAATTTGATTAAAGAATTTTCTTGAAAAATTAATTTGGAAAATCTAAGTGATTTTTAGAAAAATTAATTTTGACCAAGTAAAATTAAATTACTCAAATTAATTAAAATTAATGTGATATTTTTGGAAATTAATTTTCAAATTAGACAATTGGCACAATGGGTAATTGAAATTGAAAATTAGATCTGAGCTCGAAATTTGGGCTCGAGAACCCAAAACTGAGATCAAGACCCAAAAAAAGATCGAACTAGGTGTGGTATGTAAAACTGAGCCGACAGTCTAACCGATCGTAAGATTAGATCAGTCGGGCTATTATTGGCCAAAATCAAACCGGCTTGGGATACCGCGAGGGTATCGTACCTTTGATGGCACCACTGGACATGGCAGTGCTAGCATTACGGTGGTTAAGCAGTGGAAGAATTACACTTCTACTGGGACTCTTCCAGAGAATTTGATTTCAGATTAACTATTTCAAAAATAATATTATTTTAATATATTTAATATTTAATTTAATTTAATACTTATCTTAATATTAAATTTAATCTATTATTTATCTTGATAAGTGTTATATTAATTTAATATTACAGTGATTAAATTTAATAAAAGTTGAACTCTTTAAACTCTTCCTGTATAAAGATATTTTTTTTATTTACAACTTAGCCCAAAATTCTATAGAAATTGCAAAATTGCCCCACTGATAATTTTGTGAAAATTTTTCTAATTCGAAGTGAGCCTACATTCAATAGACATGAGCTTGATGATAGTGGAAAAGACTACTCGGTCGAAGCGTTCATCCTAGACGAATCAAAAAGATACAATTTTAATTAAGTGTTTATTACTTTAGATATCACAACTAAGTTCTAGTTGTGGAAAAAAAATTAAAACTCTATTTTTTCCTGAAACTTATTTTTCATTGAGCTTTCAAACCAAGTTTTCTAACAGATAAAGTATATGCACTTACCCTTTTGATGAATTGTGTTAGATGATAGGTAAACTATGTTTGCATATTAAAATTATCATATAATTATTATGTGAGGTAAGTTAACTATTGAATTTGTATGAGCTTACTAAGTATTCTTAATACTTACGCCTAGGTTTCTTTTATCTTATAGATTTTTAAAGTTTAAAACGTGACAATCGAATCAGCAAGAAGTTCACACTATCTACCAAAATTTTGGTAGACTCTTGATTTTGTTTGAGTCGATTTAGGTGACACGTATATAGATGTTTGGTCATTTGTAAACAAAGATGTTAAATTTTGAAGGTGATTACTTTGTATTTTCATGATGTATGTAAATAAAATGAACTCAGGTTCTGTTATATTTTTTATTTTAAGTTTCGTTAGACTTATCGTAGTGTAGGGTATCAGTGAAATAGTCTGCCATTTAGGTATCCACAAGAAATTATAAAATTTGGTGTTCGCCTTACTTTCCATGATATTGGTATCCGTAGAATAATTCACAACTTAACCATCTAAATTTCAAATGAACAGAAGGTCGATCCACAAGATCGGTCTGCCATATATTAATTCGCAGCATGGTCTACCATATATTAATCCGCGGTACAGCTCGCCATGTATGTTTGATGTATGTGTTAGTGATCTGAGTCTCGTGTGGTAACCTCATGTAGCTTAGGTCTGACCACCAGACCGAGCTTGGGATGTTACAGCATATGTTGGTTTGAATTAACTAATGTTTGAGGTTATGCATTATTTGCTAAATAGTTCATGTTGATTTTGGTTTTAAATTATCTTTGAATGCTATTTGAATAGTTAAAAGTGGTGAGAATGAATTGGTAATGTGTTGTGTTCTCATGAACATTATTTGAATAGTATTTTTATTTTGATAAAGCATGAAAAAATGATTATTTTGGATGGTTAATGATACGTGATATTCATGACAGGTTTTAAAAATTTATAATTAATCGTTCTTGAAACTAACTATTATCACAATGAAGGCAAGTGTACCTATCGAACAGTAGTATAGCTTTAGCAAGACCGGATTGTCACACCCGAAGGAACCAATAGTACTAGTAATTACTTTCTTTTTATTATCTAGCCTAAAAATTAAGGGATTTGTTTATCTAAACTAATTAACTAAACTAAGGGTGTACAGAGAGGAAATTGGGAAATGCTTTTGGGAAAACTCGATTGATTAAGACCATACCCAAGGAAAAATCCACCTAGACTTCACTTGTTATTTGACTCTGAATCAAACGATTTATTCATTTGACTTGATCCGTAGAAATCCCTAAGTTATATTATTATCTCTCTCGAGACTAATAATGTTTAACCCTAGGTTGATTAATTGAAATCTCTTTCTAATTAACACCCTAGTGTTGCATTAACTCGATCTATGGACTCCTTTATTAGGTTTCACCCTAATCCGGTAAAATCTTGTCACCCTATCTCTAGGCGTGCAATCAACTCCACTTAATTATGACAAATTTACTCTTAGACTAGGACTTTTGCTCCTTTGAATAAGCGCATTAACTTGAATCAATATCTTGGAATATTAAAACAAGAATTAAGAACACATAATTAATAACAAGTCAAATATTTATCATACAATTCAGATAATAATAACAAGATCCGTCTTAGGTTTCAGTCTCCTTAGGTATTTAGGGGGTTTAGTTCATAATTATGAAAGAAAACATCTCAAAAGAATAAAGATAACAAAACATAAAGAAGACTCAAAACTCCTGAAGGAAATTGAAGGGAGATCTTCAGTCTTGACGATGAATTCAACTTCTAAGATGGATCAATTGGCTTTCCTTGAGTAATTCCTACCTCCTACTCCGTGTGTCTCCTCTAAGTGCCTCCTCAGGCGTTTAATAGGCTTTAGAATGCCTAAAAGCCCTCAAAAGTGGCCTTTTCCAAATAGGAATATACTTGGGCTCGACAGGGACACGCCCATGTGACATGCCCGTGTGCGATTGCTTCAGACCGTGGTCAAGGCTGTTAAATTGGCACGGGCGTGTGGTTTACCCGTGTAAGTCGTGCTTCGATTCTGCCAAATGGACAAGGCCGTGTGACCTACCCGTGTGAGGAAGTCCAAGCCGTGTTGATTTCCCATGTTGGCCCGTTTCTCACTTTTTTTACTTTTCTATGCTCACCTAAGTATAAAATATGAAATTAAAGGATTAGGAGCATTGAATTCACCAAATCTAAGGAGAAATCATCCATAAATGTGCTAAGTATGGGATAAAAATATGTATAAATTATGGTTTATCAAATACCCCAACACTTAAGCGTTTGCTTATCCTCAAAAAAATTCTCAACTCACAATCAAAATAAATTCTTCTCAACTTATAATCCCTATCGATAATATCTCAAAATAAACCATAAGTAATCATACATGGAGAATTCAACTAGAAGAACATCAAAGTTTCAAACATTCCAAGCTGAGCATTTTATCACGAAAACATAGGTGTCTCTCATCATTTAAGTGATTACCCTTGATTCAAAATATCACAAAGTTTAAAATCCTCACTAAAGATTCACTTAAATCACTCGAGGTGTTTAAGGACAATAAATGAAGCACTCATTAGTCAATATGAAAATTTATTACCATAGGCTTGCATGAAAATCAAATCTCCACTACTATATATTGAGATGATACGTCAATCAAAAGGTCTTTAGAGGGTTGTAACGTGGCTTTGGTTAGGGGGTGTGGTCACAAGCTTAAAGAAAAGGTTAGAATCGAAATTGAATTGAAAAATTACCTAACTAGAAAAATAACTAATCATTAATTGAATACAAGTGAACTTCTTCTCAGAATATGAAATTGACACTTAAGCTCAAAAAATAACGAATTACTATTAATATATATGCATGTATTGTATTTTTTTTAAGAACAAGTCAAATAACATAGGCTATTTATCAAAAATAAAACATAGCTAAGCAATTTATTCAAATTAAATCTCGACAAAAATAGGGATCAAATTAATTTAGGGGATTTCAACAATAATAGGTTAAGGGTTAATGTTAAGGGTAAATCAATGAATGGGTTGTTAGGCTCAATAGGGTTCACTAAGGGTTAATTGTGAAGGTAGGCTTTTACGGAGTGAGTGGGTTAAACCTAAGTGCCTTTATCATCTCGACATATCAAATCAAATGGTGTGGTCTTGACATGTATAATCAAGCAAGTTCTAGAATGAAAATTCAATATTGACGCACTCAAAGCAACAATAAAAGTGAGCATGAAAGAAATAATAGATGCTCTAAAGGCTCATGATCTCACAAAAATTATGGCTTTTTAATGTTTAAACCTGTGAATTTTAACTCAAGATAATACTTAAACTTGGGGAAACAACCTAAAAAAATTTTAGTTCTTAAAAATCAACTTATCATGCTTGATTCTCTAATTCCTTAAAGTTTAAACAATCAATGCATGAATGCCTATGTTTTAATTCAAGACATATCAATAAAAATCATTAATCAAAATTCATTTTAATAATGATATGAGAAGATTACATGAAAGTAAGACAAAATTCAGGGATTTTTCTGATAATGAAATAAATAACCCTCCCACACTTAAGATGTACATTGTCCTCAATGTACAAAGTTAGATTTAATGAAAAATATAGATATAAGATCATAAGATAGGGAGAGAAGTGAAACTTCCTAAATAATGAATGGACTTATTGAATTGGAGTTATGGAGAATAATCGGTGAAGGCAATGATGAGATTGGAGGAGGATACTCTGGTGGTAGTAGAGGTTGGTTCCACAACCACAATGTCTAGCGAAGAAGTTATTGTGGTGGTCAGGCAGGACATGGCAGTCGTGGAGGACCTTTTTCTAATGGAGTTACAAGTTCCTCAGTAATAGTGAGCTTTGGAGCTCTTTATAACTGTGATAGAATGAAGAACTCTTTAGGAAATATAAAGAAGCATAATTATTCGTAAAGAAATAGCCGAAAGTAAAAATTATTGAATATAAATTATAAAACCGAAAAATGAAATAAACATAAAATTAAAGAAAAATATAATAAAAAATAGTTTTGAAGATAAAAGTGAAAACATAAAAATATAATAAAAAGTCTTTAAATATCGTCATCGCCGGATGGTTTGTGAGGTGGTGATGGCGATGAGATGTGAAGGTGCTGACAAATCTGATGTAGAGTAGCATCAATGTGATCAAAGCGCTAAAAACACTGTTGCTCAAATCGAATAAAGCGCTCAGAGATGTCAGAGTATGAAGCCGCTGCATGAACTGGACGATGAATGGGTGGTGGCTGAGTCGGTGGGTCCTCATAGTGTGTAGGGACATCATCAGTAATGTCCTCTAGTCCTTCTCCTCGGCTGATTGGATGAGGCGATACTGAGGAGGGTCGGTTCCATGTTGTTTCTCAATAATCCTCATATGTAGCATGCTTGAGATGCCCTGTGGGGACATCTGGCCGATGAGAGTGAGGGAGGATGATTATGCTGCTGTGTTTAGGAGACCGAAGTATCTCACCAATTGAGTCACATAGGGGCTAATGGAGATGACTCTCTTCCTATGCCGCTCCGTCTGATGGCGAATGGCGAGGGCGATGAAATAAGCAAGGTCGAAGATGTGCCCATTCGCCATGCTCCATAAAAAGTAGGCGCCGTGAGTGTTGACGACGTCGGTACTCTCTCTCTGTCCTGTCAATGTGTGGGCTAAGATGGCGTGTAAGTATCGCAAGGATGGAAGGAGAGTCGATGCCTTGGAGCGGCTAGGATCATAGGTGGCCGAGGTAGGTATGAGGGCTTGCCAGCATTTCGAAGGAGAACAGTAGATGTGGCGATGGAGGCTGTCGAAGTCTTCATCATCCATGAACTCCTCCGTATATAGCCCTAGTGCAATTCCAAACTCAGGTACGCTCAATTGGTGAACCAAACCACCGATGCGGAACTGGACCGTTCCTGGATCATCGAACTCTATCATAACGGTTTGGAAGTGGAATGTTGAACAGAGTTCCAGTGTGAGCTTGAGGTACGTCGGCTCGATGATCCTAAAGAAGAGCTCTCACGGGTCAGTTGTTAGAAGAGCTCGGACCGCGTCAACTAGTTGAATTTGTTCAAGTGCGGCCCAATCAATGCAGCGGCCCGGCTTTTTTACTAAAATAAATTTAAAAAATTATTTATCAAAATAGGTTGTCAGCCCGATTATATACGAAAATGGGGTGTTTTTTTCATTCGCGCCTATCTGACAGGCGCTAATGATTATTTTATATTAATTTTTTTGTTTTTTAAATAAAATATTATTTTTTTAATTTTCGAGTCAGTATGATCCGCTTATAAATACGAATACAGGTTGCACTTACTTGAGAGGCGCGACTAATCGAGCCTTTCTTTGAGGCGCAAATGATTGTGCCTACCTCAGAGGTGCAAATGGTTGTGCCTATCCCAAAGGCGCAAATGGTGGGGCCCACACGTGCTTACCTTTTCCCCTATATATACCCCCAAAAATCAAATGAACACATACACAAAATTTAGCATAGCAAGTTAAACGGAAAGAAGAAAATAGGGAGAAAAAAAAAGGAAATGAGAAGAAAACAATGAGGAGGATAAGGTATTGTAGTTTTTTTTTTGTTGTAAATAGAATGTAAAGTTTTATTAGTAATTTTATTATTTGAAAGCTATTTTGTTAGGTTATTAATTTTGTTAGCTTATGAATGAAAATTTTTGCATTAAAAATTTTATGTATTTTTTTTGCTATCCGAAACTGTTTTGAAAATTTTGAAAATTTTTTAACAGATATAGTATTGAAGATGGAGAATCAATTTTTCGTATGTGTTTTTTTCGATGGAGAAATTTTGACAACAACCGTGGGATATATATTTGAATGTCGCAAACAAGTAGCAATAAGATTTAGTAAAAATATCTCATTTGAAGATATGAAGGAAAAAATTAGTGAAAAAAATTATAGACGTTATGGGAGAAGGATGTCGAAACTTTTCTACAAGTTTCCAGTTTCGACGGATCCCATAAAATTCACCGAAATGGAACTCGTAGACGATAAAGACGTGGAGACAATGGTCGATCTTTATTGTGGGACTCGAAGCAACCAAAATGCACCGATTCAGTTATTTGCTGAGTTAGCTGGTATAGAGGCAACTGAAGATCCCATTTCATTAGGTGAAGAAGATAGAGCTCAAGAGCTGTGTATGGTGGTTCTGATATCGTACGTTGATAGTTAATCAACTATACACGGGATCGATATTGATCTTAATGCTGCACCCGAGGCTGATGTGGTTGGTGATGATGTATACCATAGTAGTGATCCTTCTGATCAAGAAGTCGATAGTGAGAGTGATCCTGACGTAGACGAGGTCCCGGATAATATTGACGACGAAGGCATGAATGATGATAGAAACGTTAACGCGTCTTTAGTCGGGAATCAGATTCGTCGTATTGTGATACACAATAATCCTGTGGTACACATGTCTCGGATAGACCCTGATGCGGCGCACGCAGCTAAGTTTCCGGAGTACCCTGAAATACTACCTGCTCACCGAATGGTTGTATATTCTGATATTGAGAAGTTGTTCATGGGCCAAAGATTCGAAAGTAAGGAAAAATGCATTTTTTCCATTAAACGGTATAGCATGAATATATCAGTAGACTATAAAGTTGTAACGTCCAAACCGACATTATACATTGAAGAGTGTTGGAGGTCGGCGGAAGGCTGCAATTGGTAGATACGAGCTGCATTTATCCAGAAGTCGCAGATGTGGGAGATACGAAAATTTATTGGGCCTCGCACATGCACTTCAACACGTATGACAGATGATCATCGAAAACTTGATTCCAAAACTATCTGTATGTGCATCATGCCAATGGTGAAAGACATGCCTACTATTAAAGTTTCGGTACTGATTACCAAAATGCAGGCACGATTCCAGTATCGAATATCATACCGAAAGGCATGGATAGCTAAACAAATGGCAATGGAAAAATTGTATGGAGATTTCGATGTATCATACAATGAGTTACAGGGATGGATAGCCGCTATGAGGGAGTACGTGCCGGGGACTGTCATTGAGTTGCAGACACAACCTTATTACGGGTCGGATGACCAACTACAATCGGGAAAAAGAATTTTCATCAAATGTTTTGGACGTTTGATCCATGTGTGGGCGTATTTCCCCACTGCAAGCTGTTTGTGCAAGTAGATGGGACCTGGCTATATGGAAAATATACACAGATCCTACTTTTTACGGTTGCTCAAGACAGCAACAGGAATATGCTCCAGATAGCATTTTCCATCGTCAATAAGGAGAACATGGAATCATGAGAATTTTTCCTTACCAACCTACGGAGGTATGTTATTAGCAACGATAATATTTGCATTATCTCTGATAGAGAGAAATGATTAATTGTCGCCATTAGGCGTTCCAGTGTGCCATGGAGATCTATTTACTGCATCCGGCACATCGCGGCTAACTTCTAGCGAGGTTATAAGAATGCAGATTGGAAGAGACAAGTTGTGAGAATGGGTAAATAATTACCTTATCTTTTCAATATAAGTTTTAATGTTTTAGGGCAGTGTTGTAACTTTTCTTTTCTTAATACATATGCAGCACACGAGTTAGAGCCACACATTTTTCGCCAAAGAATGACTCGACTTGAGAGCAACATGGAGGGTCAAACAAACACATCTTTTCGACAGTCGTTGGGTACTATGGAGCCGTGGCAATGGGCTCAAAGTTTTGACGAGGGCTTTCGTTATGGTCAAATGACTACAAACTTGGTGGAGGGGATCAACGCTGTGTTGTTAAAAACACGACATCTTCCAATTTCATCTCTCTTTTCAGCTACATTCTACAGGTTGGCTACCTTGATGCCAAGAATGGGTCAACAACAAGTTAACCAAATGGAGGCGAGATACATGTTTGTAGAAGATGTCAGGGATGCAATTGCTGCAAACCGTCGGATGGCGAGGTCAATGACTGTAGAAGTATATTCACGACGTAATGAAATGTTTCGAGTTACTGAGACTATCGGTCGTCGACCCAGTATACCACCTAGATCCTACGGAGTTGATCTTTGAAACATATGATGTGATTGCAAGAGGTTTCAAACACTTCATTATCCATGTGCACATGTTGTGGCAGCTTGTGCTAAAGTCTCACTCAATGTAGAACAATTTATCGATGAAGTGTACACCCTCAAACGCACGTTGCGTGTATGGGAGAACGAGTTCCCCGTGCTTCTTGACCTATCTACTTGAGAAGTACTTCCGACGACCTTCGAGTTGTTCCAGATAAAGGGTTACGTAGGAACCCGAAAGGTCGTCCGTAATCATCCAGAATCCATAACGAAATGGACATTAGGGAGAAATCCGACGGGAAGCTGTATAGCGTATGCAGATTAGCCGGTCATAATCGAAGTAAATGCCCACTCCGAAACTACCATGTTGGACAATCTTCGCAATCGGGTAGAAATTAAGATGTAGTTCATGACATGTTAAAAGGATTCAATCACAAATTTGTCAACAATTTGTTGCAGTTAATCTAATTTGACTTACATAGTTAGTATAAAGTTTATTTATTTAAATAATAAATAAAAAAACCATAAAATTGATAAATAAAATGGCAAAAAAGTCATTACATAAATATAAAGTTAACTATTTAAATTACAAAAAAAATTAAATTGTTAATTAAAATGCCAAAATATTCATTACATAAATAAATATGAAGTTATTTATATTACAAAACCCCTTAAAATTGATGGTTTGATGGTGTCGTTCTAGGGGTATATTTTTGTGGAGTTCGACGTTCACGTTGCGGGTGATTACGACAATCAACATTCTCTTCATCCGTATGTGGGGGTGTGTGAAACATAGATGAAAAATCATAGCGATTACGACGATCAACATTCTCTTCATCCGTATGTGGGGGTGTGCGAAACATAAATAAAAAATCATATGTCTCAAACGCCATCGATGAACTTGAGTCGGGAGGAGTGGAGTACGGCGATTGATACGGGCCGGGAGGAGTGGAGTATGGCGGTGGATACGGGCCGGAAGGAGTGGAGCACTGAGGTGGATACGAGCCAGGATGACTGGAGTACTGATATGGTAGTGGGCTAAAGATATCAAACTCTGAATGATATCCGTGGCCTGACAAGCCTAGGAAATAGTCATTGCCCCCTAAATCTGGATGATAAGAACTATCTCCAGAGTGTAGTTCCGGCTCTGGCTCTGATGCGTGATGCGAATCTGAAAACTGTTGCCCAACCAAATAAAAATGGTTTCCCTATCTCATAGTACCACTGTATGTACTCTAACGAGGGCTGCAGATCTAAAGCACGATCAATCTGAGGTACCCTCCCTAATCGGTTGTTCCACATCGTAATATATTCTTCATGCACTTCTCCCCAATTATTTCTATTCACCCCCTCTTGCTCATCCCATGGATATCCCCCAATTGTACTGCCAGTGTCGGGATATACTGTATGCAACCAAACTTCTGGAGTACTCAATCACCATGATACCACTCCACTATATGAAAATTGATAACAGGTGCGCTAATGCACCATAGGTTTGAGTGGACGTGGGCAGATGAGGTAATAACCGCCATAATTTCTGAAACGGAATATGGCATGCAAACGAACTGCACAATTAATAACATTTTTATATTAATGTGGGTCGAGTGAGATAAAAAAATAAAATTAAGTTTATATTGGAAAAACTTACCCCCTCTCTAGCATGATTCTCAATCATCAGGTGGTATATCGGAACCGTGTATGACCTTTCGATACCCGGATTAGTGATCCATCTAAGGAAAACAAATTGTTAGAACAATATAATTCGAAAAAAAGTCAACTAATTCTTATAACGAGTAAAAATTTATCACC
The DNA here is from genome assembly GCF_007990345.1 of Gossypium hirsutum. Taxonomy (NCBI): domain Eukaryota; kingdom Viridiplantae; phylum Streptophyta; class Magnoliopsida; order Malvales; family Malvaceae; genus Gossypium; species Gossypium hirsutum. Next base: position 100,268,681 of record NC_053425.1, on the reverse strand, counting down.
TATTAACGAGTGGAAATATATATGATTGATGACTAATGGATGCCAAGAATGGCATCCGGTAAAGTGCCCAGACTGCAGTAGTATGAGGCATCCGCCTATGTCCATCGCAGAAGGATCTATTGTCCGACAAAGTTTGCGATATAGCATCGCTAACACTGCGGACCCCCAACTGTATGAATGGGTGTTATGCAAATTGGATAATAGGGGTAAGTACATCAAGTGAACCATACTGCCGTTTGCATCCGGCATGAGTACACCCTCTATAAGGTGCATAATGTAAGCTCAAGCGGCCTGCATCACCTCTTATTCATTGGCAGTACTCGGCAAATGCTCAAAATTGGCCTTTACCATGAAAACCTCAAACTGGTAAATTTCCCCTCACTTGGCTGGCGTCCAAGTAATTCATAGCAAAGGGTAGACGGCCTAGAGATCAAACTTACGCCCGTGACCACATTCCATTGAAGGGAAGCCCGAGCTGTAGTGCAACATCCTCTAGAGTGATGGTACACTCCCCGCATGGCAAATGAAACGTGTGGGTCTCTGGATGCCATCGCTCGACTAAAGCAGAAATCAAGTTGTATCGCAGATCAAAAGTTCGGATCAATGCCGCTGATCCGAACCCGGCTAATTCCAAGTATGGTATTAGGCGTTCATCTGGCAGAAACCCTACACTATTAACACGGCCCCTCAATACGCGGTACTGGCCCTGACATTGTTAAATTAGCAAAATAGTTAATACAATATAATTTAATTCCGCAAATAACATGAGTATCAAATAAAAATTTTATTACGATCTCATTAATAGTACTTGATATGCGATTATTATTATTAATCAAAGAACCCATTTGTTGCAAATCTGCAATTAAAACAATGAATTCATTTAATTTGTTTCAAAAATATAATAAATTGTTTCAAATTTCAGAAACAAAACACGGAAAATATCTAATAATTTCCCATAATTTACCTACAATAAAAAATTTATGTTAGATTACAATAATAATATAATTAAAATTAATATAAACTATATAAACATAAAAACATACGAATTAAAAAATAAAAATAAAAATAGAAACATACTTGATTAGTTTCTTTCAAACAAACAACCTATAAAAATAACAACAAATTTAATCAATATTTTAATAAATCAATAAAAATTGTCAAATAAATGAAAAATAAAATAAAATTACACTGCATAACAAATACTTTATAACTTTTTCAAATATTGTATTGAAAAATCAAATACATGAAAATTAATTATATATAATACTGATTTGAATTAAAATTTTATAAGTTTTTCTAATATTAGTAATTCTCAAATCCTTAAATCAAATGATAATTTTATAAATTTAGAGGTTTTTAATTAGACGTCATATAAATGAAGTATTTGTTATGCTCCTATAATTGGTGAATACAATATCAATATTCTAGATTTTGTAGTAGGTGAAAGTTACAAATCGTATTTTTTCTTTTATGGTCCCAATCATATTGTATGTATATGCTAAAATTTTAAAAAAATAGGTTTGTATAATTTTTAACTTGATTTTCAAATAAATAAAAATAATAATCATTCTTTACGGGCTTGAATTTGTTTAAATATGTGAGTCGATATTATACTTCTTCAATAATCAGACTTAATTTTGATGTTTATTTATCTACTTTTTGATGTAATAAAGATGTGCCCTTATCTAGAAAAAAAAAATAAAGAGATTAGAAATATTGCTAACTATAATTACATGGTGGTAGACTTTGTAAATTGACCGTGGAAAAATATGAAATAAGAATTTTTGAACATAATTATTATTTTTATTGAATTTGAATGAGCTGGTTCGATTCCCATAAAGTAGAAATTTGAGAATAAATTTGAGATAAATCTTAAAATGTATAATTTAATATATAAATTTTGATTTAATATGTAATCTAATACATATTCAAATATTATATGAAGAAATGATTTTTTAAATATATAAAAATCTTGAATATATTTTGTATCAAATATGTACATAAAGATAAAATTAAAGATTTCAATTTTAAAGATGTTTACGGATCAAATAGATTGATTTACTTTAAGCCTAGTTTAGATTTACGCTTTTCGACTTAGTTACATTTTATATGATATCTTAACAGAGTATTTTTAAATGATATTTGCAAGATAGAGTATGCAAGCATCCACATCTGCTTAGGCTAAATATGAATTTTCATTGTTTGGCCTAAAATCAAATAATAACATACCAATACTTAATAATAACTTAAAAAATTTAAATGACCTTAAACATCATTTGTCCAAATTCATTTTCAAAATGAAATAATTTTTATTTTTTTATAAACGTATATGTTAAACTCACCAAATACTAAACTAAACACAACAATTTATAACTTAATCCTAAATTACTAATAAATTAATTTTAAAATAACTACAAACACAAAAAAATTTTAACATAATCCTAAATTACTAACAAATTAATTTTAAAATAATTATAAAAAAAAAAATTACATTCATACAAAATATTAATCCAAAACTATAAACACTAAACATAAATATTTTATAATTAATAATTAATAACAAAAAAAAAATCACAATATCTTAATTAAACTCTTTAAATTATAAACAAAATTATTTACTAAAAAATACATTACCTTTTTTTTTTCTTTTTTCTTTCTTTCTTTCTTCTTCTTCTTCTTCTTCTTCTTCTTCTTCTTCTTCTTCTTCTTCTTCTCTTCGTCTTCTTTTTTCTTCTCATTTCTCTCTTTTTTTTTCTCTCTTTCGGTGTGTGGATGGGGTTTGGGGGACCATACTTATAAGGTCCCCCATTTGCAACTTTTTCCCATTGAAGGGACTAAACGGCAGCATGGGCAGCAATAGCTGCTGGTCTGTGGAGCTGGGGAAGAGGGCATGCATGCAGAGGCTGCAGGGAGGGACTATTCGGGCAGTAGGGCCAGCATCGTGGGCAGCATGCAGCAGCTGGAGGAGCACTGTTCGGGCTGCCCATTTGTGCCTATCTACTAGGCGCGATTCTTTTTTACTCGTATTTTGACCCGTTAAACTGTATTTTTACCCGTATATATTTTTAAATATTTTTAATAAAAATAAAAAATAATATTTTATTTAAAAAACAAAAAAATTAATATAAAATAATCATTTGCGCCTGTTAGAAAGGCACAAATGAAAAAAAAACCCCATTTTCTTATATAATCGGGCTGACAACCTATTTTGATAAATAATTTTTTAATTTATTTTAGTAAAAAAGCCCAGCGGCCCACACCTAAAGGTCGGGCCCGAAGTATCTGAAAAAGTTCCTCTTGGTTTCCTGGTGGGAATTGGAGGAATAGGTGTCTTATTTCTGTAGTAGGAGCTGATAAAGATGACGCTCCTTTTTTTTCGAGGCAGGAACCACAAATTTCTTTTCTTTCGGGTTTGTCATAGTGTTTTTGCAAAAGCAATTATAGAATTCAGTTTGGAAGAATCACAGAATAGGCAAATGAATAAGAAATAACCATTCAAATTCAATTCCATCAAACAAACGAACAAGTAAAATAGAAATGCCTAGTCGAAAACTTAAATAAATGATCACTAGATAAAAATGTATAAAAATGAGGAAGCAAAATATGAAATATATCAAAAGACTAGGATCTTAAAGAAAAAAAATTGCAAATTAGTGCTAATATCTAAGACTAAATGGAGCATGAAGTTAACAAGGGTAACCAAAAAAAGGTTCAATAATGCACTAAGATAGAAAAATAATAAGAATAAATAGTAATATAATGAATGAATAAGAACAATAATATTAATAATAATGTAACAACTGAGTAAAAATGTGGAAAAATGGTAACCGACGATGGTGGTGGTCGGAGGAGTGGAAAGATGAGTTGGCCATGGGCATGGGCAGTGATTTCTTGGCCATGCATGTGCTGTGGTGGAAGGGGAAAAAGAAGGAAAAAGAAAAGAGAGAAGGGAAGGTGAAAAAGGGAAGAAGAAATGAGAGTTGAAGAGTGGCCAATCGGTTGGCGCACGGGCGTGGCAGGGAGGGCGTGTGAAGAAGTTGCGGCGGCTAGGGTTAGGGATTTTGGGGAAGGGGATGATGAATAGTGGGGTTTATATAGGTATTGGGGCACACGGCCATGGGACACGCCCGTGTGCCCTTATTTTAGCCCGTGTGTTTCACGATTTCAAATTTGGTCGCGTCTAAAATTTATCCCATACCCGTGTTCTTTGGGTGTGTCGATGCACAGGGCCGTGTTCTACTTTATTTGCTTTTCCCACGCCAGTGTGTATAGGTGCACGCCCATGTTGGTTTATCAGTCTTGAGCACGGGTGGTGGGCACGGGCATGTCGCACACCCGTGTTGAATTCTTAGTTTCAACCACTGCTTCAAGACACGGGTGTGTCGCACGCTCATGTTAAATTCTCAATTTCAACTACTGCTTCAAGACACGGGCGTGTGACACACCCGTGTTTTTTGACAAGTTCGCCCACGGCTACGTCTCACGCCCATGGAAACTTATCGCATCCCGTGTTTGGGAAAAAATTTACCCTGTTTTCACACGGCTGTGTCTCTGCTCGTGGTGTGAGCACGGCCTAAGGCACGCCCGTGCACCTGGCCGTGTGGTTCTGGAAAACCTGTGGCCAAGAACTCAGTTAGTGATTAAATGATAAAAACTAAAAATTAAAGAAGTTAACACCGTTAATGCTCGGGTTGCCTCCCGAGAAGCGCTTATTTATAGTCTAAGCTCGACTTACCTTTCTACTACATGGTCATGGTGGTGCGAGGGGTTTACACTCCTCCTCCCTGCTATCAATTTTATCAAAATAAGGTTTTAAACAAGTACTATTTACCTTAAAAATGTTGAATTTAGGATGAATTACCTCGACTGTATCGTATGGAAAAATATTGAGTACCGTGAGAGGAATTTCTCCATTAGATTTAGAAGTGGCAATACGAGGATTTGCTACATCCAGTAGTACTTTGTCTCCAACCTTAAGTTGATTTGGTGGAATATTGAGCTCGTCAAGGCGTGGTTTTGGTTTATGTGTCCGCCATTCATCTAGTTCCTCAATTCGTAGCCTTCGTTCTTCATAGATAGTTCCTTTGTTGTTGCGTGAGTTCACCTGTACCAACATCAATTATCATTCTAGCAGTTGCTAAAAATGGCCTCCCTAAAATTAAAGGCATGTTACTATCCTCCTCAATGTCTAGAACAATGAAATCAACTGAGAATATAAATTTGCCAATTTTAACAAGTACAGCTTCAATAATACTCCTAGGAAATCTAATTGTTTTATCTGCTAATTGAATGCTCATCCTAGTTTCTTTGGGTTTCCCAAGACCTAGTTGCTTAAACATTTTGTAAGGCATGACATTGATACTAGCCCCTAAATCAGCCAAGGCATTATTAACATCTAAGCTACCAATTAAACAAGGAATCGTAAAACTACGTGGATCTTTCAATTTGTTGGCCAGCTTATTCTGTAGAATGGCTGAGCAAACTGCATTCATCTCCACATACGGTGCCTCGTCTAACTTCAGCTTATTTGGTAAAAGCTCCTTTAAAAATTTGACAGCGTTTGGCATCTGCGAAAGAGCCTCAATAAACGATAAGTTAATATGTAATTTCTTTAAAAGTTTAAGGAATTTATCAAACTATTTGTCTGAGTGGTCTTTCCTTGTCGCATTGGGGTATGGTACATGTGGTCTGTACTCTTTACTTACCTGTTTTTGGTCATTGTGGTCCACCTCACCTTTACCTTTACTTACCACAGTTTCTTGCCTCGATTCTGATTCAGGTGCAACTAACCTTTCCTCATCTTGAATAGTAATCGCATTGAGCTGCTCTCTTGGGTTAGATTCAGTGTTACTCGATAGGCTACCTTGTGGTCGTTCAGATATCAATTTAGCGAGCTGGCCTATCTAAGTTTCGAGCCCTTAGATCGGCGCTTGTTGATTCTTAAGTGTTGTCTCGGTATTTTGAAAATGAGTTTCTGACACCGAGATGAATTTTGTTAGCATCTCCTTAAGGTTCAGCTTTTTCTCTTGTTGGTAAGGTGGTTTTGAAGCTTGGAGGTGGTGGTGTTCTTTGATTCCCATGGCCTCCCCATGAGAAATTTGGGTGGTTCCTCCATCCTGCATTGTAAGTGTTGTTATAGGGATTATTTTGAGGTCGAGGATTATTACCCATATAATTTAATTGCTTGTTTTCCATCTTGTTGCTATAAGGTGGGCATTCTGAATTTCTCATTCCTCCTTCACTTGTATTGAATTGCATTACTGGGTGAACCTGTGAAGAACCAAGAAAACTGTCAATTTTTCTATTCAAAAGTTCTACCTGATTAGAGAGCATGGTGACCGAATCGACGTTAAAAACGCCAGCTGCTTTCGTTGGCTTTGTCCTCATGACTTGCCACTGATAATTATTCAGTGACATCTCTTCTATAAATTCATAAGCATCCTCAGGTGTCTTATTATTGATAGTCCCACCAGCGGCTGCGTCAACCATTTGTCTAGTCAAAGGATTCAGCCCAATGTGAAAAGTTTGAACCTGTAGCCAGAGTGGTAACCCATGGTGAGGGCACCTTCTCAATAGGTCCTTGTATCTCTCCCATGCATAATATAGTGTTTCTAAATCCATCTGCACAAAAGAAGAGATATCATTCCTTAATTTAACCGTTTTAGCCAGCGAAAAATATTTTAGTAAAAACTTCTAGGTCATTTGTTCCCAAGTAGTGATTAACCCTCGTGGTAACGAGTTCAATCACTGTTTAGCTTTGTTCCTCAATGAAAAGGGAAACAACAGAAGGCGAATGGCATCATTAGAGACACCATTGGTTTTAAATGTGTCGTAGAGTTTCAGAAAATTCGCCAAATGGGTGTTTGGATCCTCATCCTGCAAACTATCAAACTGAACTAATTGCTGTATCATTTGAATCGTGTTAGGTTTTAGTTTAAAATTATTTGCAGTAATAGCAGGCCTAACTATACTCGACTCAGTTCCTGTTAAATTTGGTTTAGCATAATCATACATAGTGCGTGGAGCATGATTCTGATTTACTAGATCAACGGAAATCGTAGGAGGTAGTGGATTTTCCTGATTTTCAGCCATCTCCTCGGTTGTGGTTTGAATATCGTCCTCTTGCTCTTCCTCTGTGTATCTTAAGCTTCGCCTTATTTCTCTTCGGTTTCTACAGGCTGTGCAATCGATCTCACTATCAAAAAGTAATGGTCCCGATGGGTCTCTTCTAGTCATACACTATAAAAACCTGTCAGAAGAAAATAGAAGAAAAGTTAGAAAAGTGAAATTAAACTAAACTAAAAAAAATTGCAATAAAAGTAAAATGGCTAAAGTAATAAAAATTGAGTGTTCCTAATATCTTAAGTTCCCCGGCAACAGCGCCTAAAACTTGATACGTGATATTCGCGACAGGTTTTAAAAATTTATAATTAATCGTTCTTGAAACTAACTATTATCACGATGAAGGCAAGTGTACCTATCGAACAGTAGTATAGCTTTAGCAAGACCGGTTTGTCGAACCCAAAGGAACCAAGAGTACTAGTAATTACTTTCTTTTTATTATCTAGCCTAAAAATTAAGGGATTTGTTTATCTAAACTTATTAACTAAACTAAGGGTGCACAGAGAGGAAATTAGGAAAAGCTTTTGGGAAAACTCGATTGATTAAGACAATACCCAAGGAAAAATCCACCTAGACTTCACTTGTTATTTGACTCTGAATCAAACGATTTATTTATTTGAATTGATCTGTAGAAATTCCTAAGTTATATTATTATCTCTCTCGAGACTAATAACGTCTAACCCTAGGTTGATTAATTGAAATCTCTTTCTAATTAACACTCTAGTGTTGCATTAACTCGATCTATGGACTCCCTTATTAGGTTTCACCCTAATCTAGAAAAATCTTGTCACCCTATCTCTAGGCGTGCAATCAACTCCGCTTAATTACGATAAATTTACTCTTAGACAGGGACTTTTGCTCCTCTGAATAAGCGCATTAACTTGAATCAATATGCTGGAATATTCAAACAAGAATTAAAAACACATAATTAAGAACAAGTTAAATATTTATCATACAATTTAGATAATAATAACAAGATCCGTCTTAGGTTTCATTCCCCTTAGGTATTTAGGTGGTTTAGTTCATAATTATGAAAGAAAACATCTCAAAAGAATAAAGATAACAAAACATAAAGAAAACCCAAAACTCCTGAAGGAAATTGAAGGGAGATCTTCATTCCTGACGATGAATCCGGCTTCTGAGATGGATTAATTGGCTTTCCTTAAGTAATTCCTGCCTCCTACTCTATGTGTCTCCTCTAAGTGCCTCCTCAAGTGTTTAAATAGGCTTTAGAATGCCTAAGAGCCCTCAAAAGTGGCATTTTCCGAATAGGACTATACTTGGGCTCGACAGGGACATGCCCGTGTGCGATTGCTTTAGACCATGGTCAAGGCTATTAAATAGGCACGGGCGTTTGGTCTACCCGTGTGAGTCGTGCTTCGATTCTGCCAAATGGACATGGCCGTGTGGCCTACCCATGTGAGGAAGTCCAGGCCGTGTTATTTCCCATGTTGGCCCGTTTTCTCCGTTTTTGGCCTGTTTCTCGCTCTTTTTATTTTCCTATGCTCACCTAAGTATAAAACATGAAATTAAATGATTAGGAGCATCAAATTCACCAAATCTAAGGAGAAATCATCCATAAATGTGCTAAGCATGAGATAAAAATATGTATAAATTACGGTTTATCAGTTAATAAACCAAGGATTGGTTGATTGAATTGGTATAGCTTGGATTGATTTGTTGTTGCCAAATTTGTGGAAATGTTAGAATGAGAGTTTAGAAATAGTTAAATGAATGTTTAGACATGCTTTTCGATTGGTTTTGTGAATGATATAAGTGTGCATTTATGCACCAATTGTGCTAATGGTTTGGCTTGACATGGAATAGGTACCAAATGACCTAAAATGTATCAAAACAGAGTCCACGTCGAGACGAGAAACTCTCATCATTGCAATGTCAGTCGAAAGTTTGTGATGTCCCAATGTCGAGTGGCTAGACGTCACAACATGACAAACTGTTTTGCTACATCACTACATGAAGGAGGCAACGCCACAATGTCAACCCTGGACTTTCAAAACTTTGCAATTTGGTCCTAATTTATGCTTAGGTCAACAAAACAACTTTTGTAAGCTCGATTAAAGCTCAGATTTAGTTGTGAATCATATTATGAATGTAACACCCCAAACTCAGCCTAGATGTTATGGTCGAATCTGGTGATGTCACAAGGAATGAGTTTTGAAAATGGTGTTGACTTGATAAACCATTCAAGTTTAATACCACGTGTTCGTTCACGAATAAACTGATAACGTTATTTAATTAATTAATTTGTCAAAATAGATTTGTCATATTTTAGAAACTCGATTTGTTATCTTTAGGAAAACCTCTTTCGTAAAAACCGTCAATTTCATAAAACAATTTACCAAGGATGCAGAAAATCAGCAAACCAGAATCAACAGTTTAAAACCCAAAAGCAAAAGTCCAGAGAGTCCCAAAAATTACAAACTCTCAAAATGATTACAAAAAAATAAATAAAACCATTCATAGTCAAGTGGTCATCGTTGGGTCTCTGTTGCATCGATCCGTCTAAGTCTGTAGATTACCTAACAAAATAGACAACAGATGTGAGTTTACTAAAACTTAGTGTAACCCAACAGAATCAAGCATACACACATATAGAATTATATACACAAACAGAAACAGATACCGACTCAGTTTCAGATTCAGATTCAGATTCAGATATCAGATATGCCAAAATCCTACCCCCATCCTCTACACACCAACTCCGACCATCCATCACACCATGTGGGGTTAAAAATACCCAACTATCCCTACACATTACGTTGTGCCATTAAGACACATATCAGATAATATGTAGCCAAACTGCCAGAATATAGGCAATGTACACCGTACAGAACACTTCCTCAATATATATAAATCCCACCCTTCAGAGATACATAATTTTCAGATACTGTATAACAGATTAAACATGATCAGCTTGCTTATATACAGATAATAGTACAGACAGACATACATTTAGTATACTACTTAGATCAAACTATCAAAATATCATAGCATACAAACTAGGGTTTAGTTAGCCTTTACCAACCCTTCAATAGACCTACAGGCGATTGAAGTGACATGTGCGACCCTAGGGAAAATTTCAGAATTATGGGACCCCATGCCCGTGTGGTTTACACGTGTGGTCCTACACTCCCAGATTGGCCTTTGCCCGTGTGGTTCACATGGCCTAGCCCAAAACCACACGACCGTATGCTACGCACGGCCATACCTTCGTCGACAAAATTATTTTTAGCTTTTCTCGAAGCCTCGTTTTTTGTGTTTCGAGTACACACCTAGTATATTTTTAATACGAAAACACTCCCGAGGCCCCCAGCACCTAAAAACAGAATCCCAACGCCCTATTAGCAATGATTTACGAATTCAACAAACCTAAAACTGAGCAATGCTTAAAACTTACCACCACAAAAACATCTACACGTAAAAGTTAAACCGTCGAAGTGACAGCTACAAATTCACAGCCTTCACCTACACATCCGTTCACAGAAATCAAATTCCTACAATAAATGTTACGCTACTACTGCAAAATAGAACAGAAAGCTTACTGAAACCGGGCGAAAAACAGTAATAACGAATAAAAGAAATCAAATGGAATAGTCACACCAGAAAGAGGAGGAACAAAAATAAAATTGACAAAAACTTCGAAAAGGAGCAGAAATTGACGACAATTCGAAAAGAAGAGAGAAAAAAATTGATTAAAATTTGAAAAGGAGAAAATAAAAGATATTTTATCAAATCCCTTCTTTTCCTCCCACTTACCCACTACTCACAACTTCCGCAGAATTTTAGTTCAACTGAAATTCTATCAGATACCCGAACAAAAATAGTACCCATGCTTATGCAGGGATTCAAACATAAGACCTTCCACACAACAACCCCTTTACCACTTGAACCAGCAATCTCATTCTGATATGAATTTACAGGAATTAAATATAAACCCACTAGACTAAGATAAGACTTAGATCCAAAAGTTAACAAAATTGACAGAAGTGGGACTTAAACCCAAAACCTCCCACACATTCCCAGAACACTCAACCACTGAAGCAGATACATACTAATGTCAGATACTCACAGAAGCAAAATTGAATTATTTAGGGCGTTACAATGAATGTTTTTAAGTCATAAATGTTTGTTGATTGATATATATACTGTATTTTGACAGGAATTTTTTTGACAACGGATGTGACAGCCTGTAACTCAGACCCGACGATCGGGTCAAGCAAGCAATGTTACACTTCCTACTAGTGAAAGGAGATTTGCTTTTTAATAAATAAGCTTATTCCAAACTCTACCAATGATGATGTTGTCATCCCCATGATACCCTTTTAGTGTAGATGGGGAATCCAAGATATTTCCTAAGTTATAATGTCTCCTTAATATTCAGGGTGTTAGTGAGCTAATATTTCTTGTAAAATTTGATGATTTGGCATTATTCCTTCATAAATAAGTCAAGTTTATTTAATAGTCTCGATAATTTTCTTGTCCATTTTTGGGGAAAAATAGTGTCATAAAGGAATGCAACTTCTGTCACAAATGAGTTACCATGTTCTCTAGTCTACTTCTTTGAGGATTTAGAGATTAAGGAAATTTATGTACAAGATAGAGATATAAGGAGACATGAGATCTTCTTACCTAATCCCACAAGAAGGTTGGAAGCATTGTATTTGGATAATCAATAAGACCCTGGTTGAAGTAGTGGAGATGTAATTCATGATTAGAGTTATAGAAAATCTTGGTCACAATGAAGATGATATTATATTTAACTTGGGACCATTATCTCTGGTAGAAGAAAAGGTGCAATCCATCTAGTCTTGGGGCTTTAATTGGTTTAAAAGACCAAACAGCTTTGGCAACATCCACATTGGTGATTTTGACATGCAGTTCTTGTTTATCTCCATTCAAAAGTTGGGGCCAACTAAGATTAATCTCACTAGGGATGAGGTTAAAATATTTTTTAGTAGAAAATGTGTAACACCCCCAAACTCGACCCGGTCACTGAGTCAAGGCATCAGGATGTCACATTCGTTGCCGAAGCAACTACTGAAAATTTCAGATCAATATATCATATTATTTAATTAATATAGATCATTAACTCATTTCAGTAATAATTAAATTACGATAGAACTAATTATGAGTTAAAGGAGCTCATTAAAGCATCAACAATTGATCAAAGGCCAAATTGTATAGTTCATAAAAAATTTTGAATTTTCATCACGCGTTGGGGTTTCCACGTCATGACATGGTGAACTTGTCATCGTGACGTCGTCTCCATTTTCCTACAAGTTCCATGCTTTATTTTTATTTATTTATTTATTTATATCATTACCTGAACCATATTCAAATGCCATAACTGCCACTTCATTTTACATATCATCCACTTACATCTATTTCTAATCTCAAGTGCTCATAAAAATATGATATTCAATCAAAGATAACAAAGTTTATAAAATTAACACAAATATTAAAGTTTTACAAATAAGATCATTAGAGGACTTGCACTTTTAAAGTAGTTTACCCACTTTATGTATATTTCATATTTATTTCTAAATTGTGCCGATCAATTTAATTCTTCATAAAATTTTAACAAGAACTAAATATCACATCAATTAACAATTATTCACTTATTATTTTATCAATTCGTTTAAACATATTCACATGTATTAATCATTCTATCACTTACAACCATTTCGAAACATTTCAAATTCATCTACTATATATATATATTCATATATATTTTCCCTCCTCCTCCTCTCCATTCCACATCCTTTATGTATATATTTATTAGAATCTTTAGCTTTTAGTATATAACATGCTTATATGTAACATTGTCTATAATTCCACTATTTACTTATATGTTCATATCAAAGTTGTCCACTTGAGTCATAGTCACTAAATTATTTATATCTTGAGTTACAAAATTCAAAATTAAGATCTGCTTGATGTTTTTGAAACTAGACTCAAATATATTTTTACCATAAAAATTTTAGGATTTATAATTTAGCCAATCAGTATAGTAAATTATTCAAATTTGTCCCTGTTCTGTTGCTTAACAACTTCGACCTTTCTTTACTAAAAATTAATTATCTCTAAGTACGGGGTTTAGATGATTTTTTCATTTGTGTCTATTGAAAATAGGCTCATTAATAATTTAAAAGTATAAATTTAAACTCATAATCATTTTTTTACAATTTTTTATGATTTTCCAAAGTCTGAACAAGGAAACCCAAATCCACTCCGACCTTGTTTCACGAAAATTAATATATCTCAAACTATAAAATCCCGTTTCTTTCACCGTTTATTCCATATGAAACTAGACTAAATAAGATTTAATTAAATATTTTATTTGATCTCTAACTAAATTTTTATAAGTTTAGGTGAATATTCAAAATTAAGTTACTGCTACTATCCAAACTGTTTAATGAAAATATTTTCTTTTCCAAGGTTATTTACACTATCTTTCATTCAATCACACATAATTGTCATATTTTTTATTACTATACAATTTAGTCACTTATGTTTATGTGTAGATTACATATTCATTTCTTAATCTTAGTACTTTTCACCATACAAATCACATTCTCTCTTACCAATTTAGTGTTTTAACTCTCTGTTCGTCATCAAATACTTTCTATTTCTAGTATTTAGATTAAATACATGTTTCATACATCTCATTCAAAACATCTTTAAGTCAATCTATTGAAATACAAGTAGGTTTAGTATGAAACTTACCTCATTTATCAAGAATTTCTTCATTTCTTCTTCATTTCCATGCATTTATCATCTTCACCACTTTCCTTCCTTTTTCTTCTCATTTTCTCCACTTTCATCTATTATTTTCTTGCTTCTAAATTGATGAACATATTCTCTAGAATCTCTACTTCATCTTCTCTCTTTAATATCTAAGGAAATTTTCAAAAATTTTCGGTAAAAATGTAAGTTTTCATGGCAAATGACTAAATTGTAAAGAAAAGAAAACTTCCTTTCTCACCCTTTACTCACATTGGAAGGATGATAAATTTCCTTCATCCTTCCTCTCTTTTCATACTACCATTTCTAAATAAAATAATAATAAATATCTAAGTAAAATATTAATAAAATAATATTTAACTAATCAATTAAAAAAAATCACCAAAATATCATCAACATATCATTACATTCTAGAATTCTCCCTCTTTCTAATTGACTATTTTACCCTTTATGATATTTTAAAATTTCATCCTTGAATCATCACTTAAATTGGTAAAATTATGATTTAGTCCCTCACAATTCTTCACCTATTCAATTTGGTCCCTGCATGCCAATTTCATATCTTAGTAAATTGGATTATTGTCACTTTTGGTCCTTCAAAATTTTCATTTTTACGCTTCAATCCCCTAAATTTTGAATAGTTACACTTAAGCCAAAAACTTTTCACATATTTACCATTTAGTCCCTTCCTTAATACATATTGTCATGCTTCTTGATTTAACTCTCTTTTGATATATTGCAACTTTCATTTTCTTTGATCTTATTCCTTATTTCGGTAAGATTTTATCTCATATTATTTACAACCAAAGGGGTTTTAAGGATGTTACAAAACGTTCATGAAGTATTCTTGAATTATCATTTCTATCCCCTTTCTATCTATGACCTACCTCTCATTTGAATCATTTAGGCCTACAAATTTTTTATAGTTGCATCTCTTTATTGTGGTAAAGTGTAAAAACTTTGTGTCTCGTTCCCCTTCAATAAACCAGTTGACTCATAATTTTAAGGCCTAGATGATTTCTTCTTACTTAAGGATATCACAATATTATGCTATTGGTTCACTCTAGAGGTTAATTACGTGACTGTATGTGATGTCATCTTTTTTGTTTATGATAGTTTCGACTTGATACGTAATGCTTTGTAATTTGTTTGAAAATTTCTTCATCTACAACCACATACAAACCAACCTTCTTCAAGTGCTTTTTGATACGTGCATCGACCTTTAAGAATTTTAGATTATGTTGATCATGAACAACTCAATCATCTCGTTATTTAAAAATTCATAAAAAAGTTGCTATCAAATTTCAAAATATCTTTAAAATATTTTTGAAAAAAATTACAAAATTAAAACTATTTGACTAGAAAATTTTATCACATTGATTGCACGATTTGCTATTTGTTTTTCCTTAAACCTTAATGCAACCTCTTTTTCCTCTAAAAAAAGAGTTTAAGACGATTTTAGGTGGGAAGAAAATATAAATGAGTGGGTATTTATAGAGTAGAAGTCGAATCTTATAGTTATCGACTTTTACTTACTAAATAAGTTGGTAGGGACAACAGGGAAATAAATTTCCATGGGAAAATCTAACCATCTAAACTATGATTGATAAATATTATCTCTCGTTTATAAAGTTCTCTGTTGTTTTGTTTTCTTAAGAAGAGTTGTAGCAATTGATTCTAGTGGCTTATTCAACCACGAGGGTAGATATTTGATAGATTTCCCTCTCTTTTTCATCACAGTATGTTTGGTTGTCCCGTTCAGTCCCTCAACACCCTTATTTTTAGTTAACTAAGTTTGGTGCTAGTAATGCCTTTATTCTGAAAATCTTTAGCCATCTTCTTCTTATGTGCATACTCAAGGTAAGAGAGAGACATTTCAAGGCTGGTTTCAAGCTCTAGTGAGCCGCCCTTAGCCGTTTCTACATCTTTGGTGGCCTATTCAAATCACCGGTAGGAGATCTTGGTAGGTTTTGTTGATTTAGTCTTTAGTTTGGTAGTTTGTTAGGGTAACTAATTGTTTGGTTGTGGAACAGTAAGCTATTATTAACCATTTCTACGTCTTTGATAGCCTACTCGAATCTTCGGTAGGAGATCTCGAGTATGTTTTGTTAATTTATTCTTTAGTTCAATAGTTTGTTAAGGTGACCAGTTATTTGGTTGTGGAACAGTTGGTCACTAGTCTTGTTTTTCTATTCGAGCTTTGTCTATATGTCGAATTCTGACCATTTTTCCAATAAGACAAGGTTTGATCAAAATAATAATTTTTCTATCCTTTGTGTCGGATAGAGGTTTCCTCGAGTCTCGGAGACTTTTTTTCTAAGCCTATTTTTGTCAATTCACTTTTTATTTCAACTTTTGGTTCTTGTGCCTAATGTCATCTTCACCAAGTGTCATTTTGAGCCTTTTATCAGTGGTATTAGCGGACCAGTATGGTAGATGGGATCATATGCATTTATATAGGCCCCTATATAAATGGTTGATGCCTTTTAGTAGAATGTATATGAATTCCTCTTTACATGGTAATGATCCCTCTCCTAATCCTACTTTTAGATGGTTTAATTGGTGCTCATTTTTAGCATTTGGTGGTGTTTATTACTTGCTTTTCTCCTAGTATATGCTAGGATGTTGTATTAGTTCAGTTTTGAACATCCCCTCTTTTGTATGAAATGAAACCATCTTCCATCCTAAAAGAAGTTCCCGTGAGCAAATAAAATAGCCTGAACTCGACATTCATGGAAGTGAAGCTATTGTTGTTTACACTTTACATAACTTTTCTTATGACACACAAGCATGGACTCATGTGATAATTTATTAAGCCTCTAAACTCGCAAATCATGAATATTGAAATTACTCGAATTTAATAAATAATATTAAAAACACTATATTTAAGTTTTTTTTTAAAAACCCTCATTATGGGTGTCATTTCATACATACATTTTATTTTCATAAATTGTATAATAAATTCTATTCCTAAACCAATTATTAGATATGAAAAAGAAAGCATCAAAAAATTGGGACCCAAAAAGAAACGGGTAAATAATAAGCAACCATCAAATTGTAGTAATCCATTTCCCTTCATTTTCATTATAATCAAGAAATAATGCATAAATTGGAATTTAAAATAATGAAAAGAAACAAGAAAATGACTAGTTGAGGAAATAAACACATTTATGCAAAGTTCTAATCTTGTTAAATAATAATGGCCTTAAAAGACATTTATTATTATTGGACACCCAAATTCCATAGTAATAATTAAGATTGATTTTTATTTATTTACTTCTCTTGTGTCTAAACCCTATTTATCTCTCAATTTCCCCCTTTTTCCTAATTGGTGGAGACAATGAACAAGAAACTCATTTGAAATCCAAATATAACAGCAAAAAGATATTTCTCTCTCTTTAAACTTTTTTTTTATTTTTTTATTTTATAAAACCTTTCTTATTTACTCCGCAAATCCCGAGAGGACTTCATTTAGACTCTCTGCTTTGCTTCCTCTTCTTCCTGTCCCAGGTTCGTTAAATTCATTTCTTTTGCTTAATTTGGTGTAATTTTTTTTTTAAAAAGTTAGTTCCTTTTATTTTCTAAGTATGTTGTGAATCTTTCTTTTTTTCTTTTTTGTATATTATATTTCCGGTTAATGCATTGTTATTCTGATTAATTAGACCCCTTTTTTTTGTTTTCAATTTGCTAATTTTGTATTGAAATTGCTCGTGATTTTTTTTCTGTTTGAGAGATGAAGCGTAATTAAGTAAACGTTAAAGACTGATGGATCAGCTGAGAAATAACACTTTTTTTTTTCCATTTTTATATGATCTATTTTTTAAAAAAAAATTTATAAAATCTAAAAAAATTATCGCTTTTTTTCAACTGAAAATTTTGGTATCAGGTTTTATTAGTTTAGATCTTGGCAAGCATTTCAAATTTTGTAGATGGAAAGGTTTCAACTTTTGATCCCGTGCATTATTTATTATTATTTGAGATAGAAATAGAGCAGATAACGGGTGCCCAAATAAATAAAAATTTGTTTGATTAATGAAGGAAAAAGCAATGAAGATGCCCTAGTTCTCGCATTGTTTTCTTCTTATTGCCGAGATTTTAATGGAATAATGAAATTTGGATTTTGATATCAAAATTCTAACTGGCTTAAAACTCTTGATTTGAGACTAGTTACTGGAGAAATTTTTTGCATTTCATGTTTTAATTTGATTGTATTTGACAAATACCAATCTTAATAAGTAAATTTTGAAGTCTTAAATTTAGTCTTGACTTTTCAAAAATTTTAAGTAGAAACGGCAAAAACCCAGATCCAGCTTCTTTAAATTATTCTCAAACTATAAAGTTGAATTTAAATTCCTCTGATGGCGGTTTCCCAACAGATCTCTCCCGGACTTGTAAGAGATCATTGTACCTGTTATCTCTTCCTCTAAAATTGTTTTTGAAAATATATGTATTGTAAATGTATGCTGCTAATTTTTTTCTGTTATTATTATTCCTGAAAAAGGAAACATTCTTCATTGTCTTTAATACAGGAGGATGCTAGTTTGTTCTTCTTTAACCTTCTGATTTTCCAAATAATTTGTTGATACAGGTATAGCTGCTGCTTATTTTTGACACCTGAGCTTCGGTTTCTTCTTGCATGAAAATTGAGAAACAAAGACTCTGTTTGATTATTTGAAGACTATAGTTAATAATGTCCTCTGTAAGCAAGGCTGACAGGAAGGCAGCGCTCGATGTGGCCTCATGGTTTTTCAATGTTGTTACATCTGTGGGTATAATCATGGTCAATAAAGCCTTGATGGCTACATATGGCTTCAGTTTTGGTATGTTTCGAGTGAACATTTTACTTGCAAACTTTGATAGTCTTTGCCTTTTCTAACAATCACTTTTTTGGTCCATGGATATGACTACATATGATCAGCCTAAAAGGGAGAAACAGAGTAGCAAGAATAATAGTTTATGTAGTAACATACATTGATTTGGTTTTCCTGTTTTGTTTATTAGAAAAGGAAAAGCACGGAGAAATCTATGAAGTTGATGATCTTCCTATATTCTTTTCTCCTTTATATACTCAAAAGTAATAATTTTTGACTAGTTGATTCCACACTCCAAGAGGCAGATCTCAATTGGAGCCTAGCGGAGCCATGATTTTGAAACTTTTTTATACAGATTTTATCTCAATAATTTCGACATTTCTTATAAATAAATTAGTTAGACCCCCTCAAACCAAAATTTATGTTCATATTCGTTATTCTTTACGTATGATGACTGTCATCTACGGGATATTAGTAATAAAACTTTTTTGTATCTAAACCTTATCAATATTACAACTATTAACTTGGTTTTCTTGTCATAAATGATTTTCAGTTTAAAAAGATTAAGTTTGTCAACACTATAGTTTCACAAACATATAGATTTAAACATATAGGAGTACTATAATAGCTAAAACCCAATTGGCAACTATTCTAGTTTTGGGACCCTTTTCTTTCTTTTTTTCCCCTTTTGAAAGTTCCAGTTGTATCCTGCATGCTCTTTGAAAATGTTATACGGCAAAACAGTTAACATCATTAGCTTAAGTACCTTTTCATTTTCCATTATTCAAAAATACCATGTAACAAATTAGAAGGTTTCAACTTGTCATATGAAAGTCTCTATTGTATTGGTCTAAATTTTAATTTTATTATTTTAAAAAATATTACCTTTTTATGTATATCTCTTTTACGTTAATACTTTAAATCATTATATATGACTTCATAATGTGTTAACACTGTAAAAAGATATAATAATTTTAGTTCTATAAAGAATGTTCCTACTGATTTGCAAGTAAAAATCATAAGATCTACTACTAAATTCTTTTCGCTATACTTTTACATATAGGATACTTGTAATTAAGTTTGCCGTCATATGCTACATCTAAAAATATTTTTGCTATTGTTAATTGAATATACTTCAACCTTGTCAAAGTTTAAAGTCAAGATCCATCATCGATCAAATCCATTATGATTGTAAATTTCTTGACTGTTAACTGTACATTTGATTTGCAGCTAATTTCCTGACAATGTCAAAATTTTCGGAACATCCATCTTAAAAGATTACCACCTTAAACTTGGACAAACTGTGTCTCTCCAATTTTTGGTTTAGGTTTTGATGGACACAGCTTAAGGCTTGTTTACTTTTGGAAATATTCCATTTTCATTTTAATTTTATATCTCAAAGATAATAAATAAAAAATTGGTGCTAGTTAAAATTCTTTTTTCCTTCAATTTCCAGAAAGGGTTCCATAAATTTAGCTCGTTTCTTTTTATTGATTATATTTAGATAAACAGCAATGGAAAATGGAAAATAGTTTCCAAATCTAAGTTGGCCGAAAATTTTTGGAAAGGCTAAGTAGCTGTTATGGACATGAACAGATAGTTGAACCATAGAAGAAGATATAAGCCAAATCTTTCTATATTGGAATAGACAATTTTGTTTAGAGATATGATATTTATGTGGAAACATATAATGATTGATATTGCTTAACCCTCTGGACTTATCTCAGTGATTGAAGTTATTTGATGATATTTTGAAGTTTGTTTTGACAAAGTAAATATGCACATCTGGTATTTTTTTTGTCTTATATGGAATCTAAGCATATTTTAAACAAATATTGTAAAAAAAAATGGCCATATGCGTATAAGAAATTGATTGGAAGATACCAAACCAGTTTTTAGCATTACCAATATGCAGAGATATATTGCCTTCATAATGGGAGAGCTATTATGAGTGGCTGAAGCTATCATTTTCATTATTTTCTTCTTCAGCTTCTGTGTGAAAAGACCCAAATGAGCAGGGTTCAAATCCTTGAATGGGGCAGGGTAAGATTTGTGAGAGAAACAAGAGCTACCTCCCATTGTCTAGCTGAAATTCCTTAAATACCAAAAAAAAGACCTTACATATGAAAAAATAACATGTTTTGACTGTATAAATTCTGATGAAGCATGTCGATTTTAAGAAATTTTACCTTTCCAACAACGCTGATGTTGTGCCCCGTTTAATACGATGCTGCAGCTACAACATTAACTGGTTTGCATTTTGCCACAACAACCTTGTTGACTGTTCTTCTTAGATGGCTGGGTTACATTCAGGGCTCTTATCTACCATTACCCGAACTTCTCAAGTTTGTCTTGTTTGCAAACTTTTCTATTGTTGGAATGAATGTGAGTCTGATGTGGAATTCTGTGGGCTTCTATCAGGTCAGTTTTTGCAACTTAGCTATATGTTTGATCTTCTGGAAGTTATGTTACATATTTTTTGTATAAAACTTATTTGCAGATAGCAAAGCTGAGCATGATTCCAGTATCATGCTTTCTGGAAGTTGTTTTTGACAAGGTCCGCTACTCAAGGGACACAAAGCTTAGCATACTATTAGTTCTCGTTGGAGTTGCTGTCTGTACTGTTACAGATGTGAGTGTCAATCTCAAGGGGTTTTTAGCTGCTGTAATAGCAATTTGGAGCACAGCCCTCCAGCAGTATGTAAGTAGATCTGCAATACTATCCTGATTTTACTTAAGGTGCAATAAGTTGGAAGAATATTTTGGATAGTACCATCAAATAACTTTGTGATTGAACAAAGTTCAGAATGGATATGTCACAAGCTCAATCCATTCTATAAATGAAACACCTGCCATACCTTATTTTGTTACATGGATTGATATATTTGGTCTTTTCTTTGTTTCTTATTTATTTTTGCAGTATGTGCATTTTCTTCAACGCAAGCATTCTTTAGGATCTTTCGACTTATTGGGACATACTGCTCCAGTACAAGCTGCAAGCCTGCTCTTAGTTGGTCCTTTTGTGGACTACTGGTTAACAGAGAAAAAGGTTTATGCCTATGACTTCTCTGTGATATCAATGGTAAGGTTCTTATCAGTGTTGACTAGGTTTTTAGTTGGTAACAAGACCGCTTCTCTGCTCCATTTCCACCTGCATGCATTCTCATGAAGTCAGTGCATCTGATTCTTTTTTTTAATGCATGTTATGTTTATGCCTTCAAATTAAATGTTGGGAACCACAATATTCTAGCGCTTCATTCCAAGCAAACTTTACTGATGAAAAAGCGGAAATATTTCTCAAGTGATACTCTCATTGCCTAGGGTAGCTATTTCACTACTTCCATCGGATTTAGCTTAGACTAATGATGTAAAAGAGCCAGTTTCATTGCATTGAATTTGCTATCATCAAGCTATATTAAGTGCTTTTATAATGTTCTTGAAGAAGCTTGACTCGTGGATATGCATTTTTCTTTAAAAACCACCAAGTGTAAAGAATGATTCTACCTATGTGGATGAAGTTGTCCATAATTTTTCTTTTTTTAAAAAATAGAAGCTAACAATAGCTTAATCATGAGCTAATCTAAATGATATCTCTGCTTGCAGTTTTTCTTAATCATGTCATGTACCATTGCCGTTGGGACCAACCTCAGCCAATTCATCTGCATCGGCAGGTTCACGGCCGTATCATTCCAAGTGCTTGGCCATATGAAGACTATTCTTGTTCTCCTCTTAGGGTTTATTTTCTTCGGGAAAGAAGGTCTCAATCTACATGTAATTCTCGGTATGGTCATTGCAGTCGTAGGGATGGTCTGGTATGGTAATGCCTCCTCTAAACCGGGTGGAAAAGAACGTCGGATTTATTCAGCTCCAAGCAACAAATTACATAAACAGGAGTCATCGGATTCCACCGAGACAGAAGAGGTCTGAAAATTCATTCAAGGGTTTAACAAAGTAAAAGGGAAACGAAAGCCATTTTTAACTAAGTCAAGCAGATTCCGGGAATCTATTTTCACCTAGAGGATCAAAGTTCCAATTTATTACTATATTGTTTTTTTTTTTTTTCACAAATCATGGTTTATCATTGTGTTGTTGTCCTTTAATTTATTCAAGTGAAAAGATGGTGTTGAGAGAGGGAGCAAATTCCCTGTAAAAAGGATATTTTTTTCACTAATAATATTTTCTATAGTAATTTATTTCCTTGCTTTTCTATCTACTTTCTCTGATTTTGATAATTAAACCAGGTTTTTGATATAATTTATTCATTTGTCTAATAATGTAATTTACTTGCTTGAATTCGAGTAGCCTTAAAAATTTAATTTACTAAATGCTTTTTATTTTTAGGTTTAATACCTAAGTTGATATAATGTGACCATTTTGATATTATTATAAACTTGTTGAGATTTAATCGAGATTTTAGAGTTTATTTAGTGAAAATTATAATTAATTAATAGATTATTTAGTGCCAATTGTGGATTTATTTGTTTATGTTTTTAATTTGTTGGACAGTTTCATGGGTTTAATTTTTCTTAAAATTTTAGGATTGATTTGACGAAAGAAAGCTGTTAATATTATTTATTAATTATAAATTTTTATCAAATCAATCCTAAAATCTGAAGTAAACATTAAAAATTTTACACTTTTATATACTAAAATGTATAACTTTTGTTAAATATAGACACTATATTTGACCAAAAAAAACACAAATATCACATTAAAAACAAAATACCAAATGATGTATTAAGTATATTTATTACATCTATAAGTGAAAATATAGGATGGGAATTTCATTGAATAATTGAAAATTTTTCAATACAAATAGCCTTGTAATTTAGAGCTAAGCTACTTGTTTTTTTTTTTTTTGAAAGTGTGGCAAAGTTCAATCAAAGTACAAATACAAATATATGTTTGAATAATTGCAAGTATCAAACTAACTATTACAACACAGACTGTATAAGGAATCACAAAGTAAAATCAAACCATTACACAACACAATCGGACTAAGAACTTCTACAGTCCAGATTAAAGCCAACAAACTGAACTAAACTCACATAGTAACTACATATAGTTAGACTTCGAGACTCGAGCATAAAATTACAAATGGTGAGTTTGGAACCACTTAAGATCTAGGACCTCCACTTTTCCCAATTGAGCCGAGGCCTACTTGGTAGAGCCAAACTAATTGTTGAATTTCATAAGTCTAATTTAGAATTATTATCGATAAATAAATAAAAAAGTATAAAATTTAAATTTAATTAAAAAAGAATACATATATTCTAATATAAAAATATTTTCTAAATAAGTAAGAAAAAATAAAGAAGGGGAATTGACCAGAGTTGACCAATTCATAAGCAAATCTACAGATGCATGATGACCAGATTTGATCATAAATTCCTTTGAAACAAATGAAAAATTTAGGATAGAGGGGGGAGGGGGGAATGATGCATTGATATCAAAGGAGTTAATATGGTGGTTAAATACAGCCATTAATGGTATTGGAAATCAGCTGCACTGCACTGCACATACATGCACTAAGTTTTTGCATCACTTCAATTCATGTGTTTTAAGCTTTCTGCATTTATAGCATTTAGGTTCTCATTATTTTTCACCTTGGAACTCAAGCAACTTGAGGCTGAGGCTTAGGGAAAGGTTGAAGAAGTGGTGGATCCTCTCATCGTCTTTACAAACAAATCCAACCCATTTTCTGTGAAATTTTACAAATATTTATTCTAGTCAAAGTCGGCCTATCAAAGCTTATTTCATTATTGGAATAACTTCCAAAATGCCAAATACAAATTTTTATAACCCAAAGTGAAATAGACACCAAATGACCAAATACAAGCAAAACCATCATACTTAATATGCCCACAAAGAGTTTTGAATCAAATATATGTATATTTCAATGAGAGATCATAGAAAGTAGGTATGACATGATATGAATATAAGGCCCAAAATTTCAATATAAACAAAAAAAGGGGTGTTTGAATGTGGAAAATAATGAAGGGTGGGGGCGGAATGAAGGGTGGGGGCGGTTCCCCCACTTCAACTCACCACACCTTACCTTTGAAGCCATCATTCTCATCTCTTTCTTATAACAAAGAAAGGCCCAAAATGAACACTTTGAGACCCACTCCCTTTGCCCTATTTTTCTATATAAAAATTCTCCTTTCATTTAAATAATCTAACCCAATTTTTCTGTAAAACTATATCTTATATACATTAAATTTATCTATATCTGTCAGAAAGCAAAATTTCATGTTGAAGTTTTGTAAATGAAAAAAAAAAAAAACTAGCACTATCAAAGTTTTACCCGTCAAATTTAATCGAAATTTAATATCATCACCGAATAATAAAAGTTATTTTTATATAATATTAAAAGTGAAGAATGAAAATAACACGATTTGAACCTGTATCAAATTAATGTCTGATAAAAATTTTATCTACTCCTCTATACAAGCCAAAATAATAATTATGCCATATTTATAAATAAAAAGATTGATTAGTTGTTAGGGTATTTTTTTTTTGAAGTTTAGACCTTGTTTGATGTTTGTTAAAATTTCATGTTTTTAATTATTTTGTTTTTAATTTTTTGATAATTCATTACAAAAGAAGTAAAAGAGAATTTCTTTTTCATAAGAAAAAGTGTGGAAAATAATAAGTAGACATTCAACGAATAAATTTTTTAATTTTTTAACTTTTTTGAAATAATGTGAAATATTTATTTAAAAAAAAGGATAAACATATAAAATTATTTTTGTTTATTATTTAAATTTTACATTTATTAAACGGACAATTTTTATAACTTAGATTCAATGCTAAAATTTTCAGCACTTAATTTTTTAGTTTGTCAAATAACACCTTAGTTGGTATTGTTTTAAATATAAGAAAATATAATTATTTTTATTTTATAATATTTTTAATATTAAACAGTTCAACTGTATATTAATTTTGACGTAAATATTATTTTTGTATGAAATAATTAATTAAAATTGTTTGAAAAATATTGAAAAAGGAAATGGTTAAAACAAAATGAAAAATGAAGAAAATAGTGAAAATTAAATAAAATGAAATTATTTTTAGTACTTAATTTAAAATTTTTAAAAAAATAATTTCATTCATAAAATCTTATCATTATTTAGTTTTTTGAAGATAAATTGTGTATTTTTAAACTAATAAAGATCAATTTATTTTTCAAAACAGTCTCATGACAATTATAGCTTTGTTGATAAAAGTGTCAACAAGGGAGGAGACAAAAAGGAAAAGGGTTGGTGATGTCAAAGAAGGTTGGTTTACTTAAATAGACAGAGAAAGAAGGTAGGTAAAGAGTAAAATAAGATAGCAAAGGAGGATGAAAAATGTATAGTGCTTAACACTACTAAAAGGCTAAAGGATCAATCCCTCATTCATCGTTATATAGGGTATTTAGGGCAAATGAGGTCTTGTGCTCAATGAGAGACCACATCACCAACAAATGCAGGACATGGTGATCATAACGTTCGTCAAGTGATAAAATCATTGTATGTGGGTTGTCCTCATGCATGGCACTACTCTAACATTCCTTTTGTCGAAACCATTCCTTGATTTAAAAATTTTAAAATTTTAAAAAAGGGGTAATCGACTTTTGAAAAACAAATGCATGGAGTCGCCACCGATCTTTTGTTTTGGTGTGATCGGATCACCTAAAAATTTGGTTATTTTAATAAAACATTTATGATTTACTAAAACAACAATTTTGGTCTACAAAAAATTTAGAAAACCGGCTCGGGAGTCGGTTACGCATGAGGAAGGATTAGCACCCTCACTACGCCCAAAATTGGTACCAAATCGATTAAATATTGTCCTTATGTCTAAAATTAAAAATGATTTTGAAATGTGGCTTTTTTTAATAAAAGTTGAATAACCCGAGTTAATCGTCAAAAATTTTCTTGTTTCGATGTCCGGAAATTTATAATTCGAAAATCACGAAAGGATGCTCAACTATTTAGTCCAACGAAAAATCGAAACCCAGCACAGTAGGGCACGATTCTTTGAATTCCCAAACATTGATCATTGCCTCACTTTGGAAAATACGAGTGAAATCCCAGAGAGATATTTGATTATTTCGGTCAGACGGGAGATTGCAACCCAGCACGATAGGGCACTATTCCCCGAACTGCCCAAGCATCAAACACTTCTTTCGTTTTAAAGGGTTTTTAGAAAACGTGGATGAAACTTCAAAGGGATCTTCGATTGCTTAGAATAAATGAAAAAGTGCAACCCAACACGATAGGGCACGATTCTCAAATATCCAATCATCGAACATCCTTTGTTTTGAAAGGTTTTTAATAAGCATGGGTGAAAACCTAAAGGAATATTCGATTGTTTTTGAGCAAACGAGAAATCACAACCCAGCACGATAAGGTATGATTCTCGAATCATCAAACACCGAGTATTGCCTTTATTTGTGAAAAATCTTATTTCGAGGTAACAACATGTCATACCCGGTAAGTTAGGGCACCACACCTCGTATCTCCAAAAATAAACATTTTTTTAAACTCACATTGTGATTAGAAGGAATATTCCATTATTTAGGTTAAATAAAAAGAATCGAAACCCAGTAAGTTAGGGTACGATTATCTCGAATTACCTAATACGGAATATTACTTTTATGAAAGAATTGTTTTAATATATTGAGTAAGAAAAATAACGTGATTTATAGTAAAACATAAAAGCAAATTATAATATTAATGTGAATAATAACATAATAGGTGCGACAGTGTCAAAAATGATAATATGAGTAATTATAAAAGATGAAGTAATAGCAAGACTAGTAATATGTAAATATAAACAAATGCATGAGGAAAATGAAATGATCGAAGACATAAGCAAATTAACAAATAAATGAAAATGAATAAAATATGGAACAACAAAAATGGCAATGACAATGATGATAATAATAATAATAATAATATAACGTAGAAAATAATGATAATAATATATGAATTTTAAAAAATATATATATATACATACATATACCAAAGACATATTCATAATAATAGTATTGAATATTAAAAGTATATATATAATAAAGACAAAAATATATGCATAATGTAGTATAGAAAGTATTTACATGGGATAATGTATAAAAAACATATGAATAATGTGATATTAAAAATATATACATAAAAATATAATCTATATATATATAATATAATATATACATAATATAGTATTAAAAATATATATAATACATACACATTAGAAATAATAATAATAATGTTACAAAACAATTATTAATAATACTTCATAAATATATACATACATATATATATACACATATATATATATGTTAAAAATAAGTACATATTAATATTAAGATGATGATAATATTAAAA
Source organism: Gossypium hirsutum (assembly GCF_007990345.1). Classification (NCBI taxonomy): domain Eukaryota; kingdom Viridiplantae; phylum Streptophyta; class Magnoliopsida; order Malvales; family Malvaceae; genus Gossypium; species Gossypium hirsutum. Next base: position 100,240,612 of record NC_053425.1, on the reverse strand, counting down.
TAACCATTGATAACTTTACATATAAATATATACACATATAAGTATGATAATAGTAATTATAATACTAATACTAATAATAAATACAATAATAGTAGTAAAAATAAACACATTAATAATCATGAAAATAATGTGTACATGAAAAATAATAATGATATGATAAAAAAACGATACAATATAATAATAACGTAAAGAAAATAAAATAATAATATTTATAATAAAAGAAAATAAAAGAGTGTATTTAAAAGCATATATATAATATTATTTGAACTAATATTAAAAATAAAAGTAGCAAAGATAATATAAAAATCAACTTAAATTAAAAAAAAGACTAAATTCGAATTAAAAACGAAGTTTTGGGGCAAATTTAAAAATAAAATAAAAAAAGAAAAGGGCCTATTTAAATGCGCGTGAAACAATAGAGGGCCTAAAGTGCAATAACCCCCTTTATAAAATGCACAACATCAGCTAGGATTAAATTGAAAATTGCAACAAATTTTGGTGCCAAATTAAAAATAAAAAATAATTTAATTGCAAAGTAATAAAAAGCGGAGGGGCTAAATGCGTAAATAGCCCCTCCAATGAAAACACGCGGATCCTGAAGTTGGAGCGGGTCGGTTCGCGGGTCGGCCATGGGTTAAAAGCCAAAACGATGTCGTTTTGGCATTAGTGGCTTAAACCCAAAACGACGTCGCTTTGATGGGGCTATATAAGTCAAAATTCCTAAAAAAAACTCATTTTTCTCATTTCATAAAAAAAAAAACTAACCCCTTTCTCTCAAACTCTCTCAAGGCCTTCTCCCTCCGACCAAACTCCGGCTCCGTCCGCCGCCATCCGCCGCCACCGGCCACCGTCGCCGGCCACCGCGCACGGTGGCCGGAAATTTCAAAAAGCTTTTTTTTATATATATTTCTTATATATATACATTGATATATTTTAATACATGAATGAGAAGAGATGGATTCGAATAATAAAATAAAAAAGAAAAGAAAAAGAAAAGAAAAAAACCTTAAGCCGGTTTGCACTTCTTTTTTTTGATGGCTTTGTTATTATCTTTTTTTTGTATTGCTTGCTGTTTTTTTTTTAAGAAAAATCTTCAGAGAGATTACACTTTTTTTTTCAATCTCTTTTTTTATAAAACCCCCCCTTTTTATAATATTCTTGTTTTTGTACCAAAAAAAAATCCGGGATTTCAGGCTTTGTAGCCGAAATACCATGGATTTGCTATCTATTTCCTTGTTTTCTTGCTTCTTTTCTGCCCCTTTTTTGTTTTTTCTTCTTTTGACTTTTGCAGGTGTAAGTGGAGCAAGTGGAGGTGGCTAGGTTTTTTTTTTCTTTTTTTTTACTGAAAATTAGTTAAGGTTGTGGGCTAATTGGGCTTTTAGTGTTTTAATATTTGGGCTGTAATTGGGTATTGTATTTATTTATTTGGTTTATTGGGCCCCAGGCAAAATTTGGGCCTTACAGCTGCCCCTCTTTGCTTATTGTCGTGTAACGAGAATGGAGCAAAGACTATAAAAAGGACCAAATTTGCCCGGTCTGGTTAAATCTCAAAATCTTGCTCCTCATCTTCCCTAAAGGTATTCTGATGTCTTCAGGAGTGTCAAATTTGCTATCTTCAACTTGCTTCTTGAAAACTCAGGAACACCGATCTGTTATTTTCGATCTGCTCTCTGCCGCTACAGAGACGCCAAATCTGTTATCTTCGAGCTGCTCTCCGCCGCTACAGAGACGCCAAATCTGTTATCTTCGGTCTGCTCTCTGCTGCTACAGAGACGCCAAATCTGTTATCTTCAATCTGTTCTCCGTCGCTACAAAGATGCCAAATCTGTTATCTTCAATCTGCTCTCCACCGCTACGGAGACGCCAACTCTGTTATCTTCAATCTGCTCTCCGCCGCTACAGAGACGCCAAATCTGCTATCTTCAATCTGCTCTCCGCCGCTACAGAGACGCCAAATCTGTTATCTTCGATCTGCTCTCCGCAGCTACAGAGATGCCAAATCATCTTCGATCTGCTCTCCGCCGCTACAGAGACGCCAAATTTGTTATCTTCGATCTGCTCTCTGCCGCTACAGAGATGCCAAATCTGTTATCTTCGATCTGCTCTCCGCCGCTACAGAGATGCCAAATTATCTTCGATCTACTCTCCGCCGCTACAGAGACGCCAAATATGTTATCTGTTTCAAGGAAGGTCAGATCTACTATGCTTTAGCATGTTACCCTACTGTTTAGGGAATAAAGGCACATCGATCTTCATTGTCCCTTGAAGGACTTAACCTATATAATGCATATGAGTTCATGCCTAATGATTAGGATGCCATGACTCGAATGAGCCAAATGCTCCTAACTAAATGAATGATTACGAATGTATAAATATCATGAGAGTGGTTTCTTTTTAAATGTTTAAGGTATCGTTGCTAATAGTTCATCCGGGTTCTATCATCGATGCACTATCGTGTCTTCCTGCTTAGTCGTTATCTTTGATAGAAGATTCAAAGAAATAGTCACAACTTGGACTATTCTTTCTCCAATGTTTCCCGCTTTTGAGTCTGGTTAATTCTGCCTAGTGGCCCTGCTTCAGGTCCTTGTACTGTTTAGAAACTTTCCAGAGTAATATGCATAACCTCTTTTATGTGAATGTTATAAGTCCAAAAATCGTGATTTCAACAAAAAAATACTCGAAAGAGATTATCATAATGGACAAGATGGAATTTTATTGAGCAAAACTTGAAGTGAATACATTAAACAGGACAACAAATCTGGTAAGGCTCAAAATAAAATGAGGAAAAGGTGCCCCAGATATCACAGCACGAGCTTTACTATTCTAGTTTCTCAAAGGCTCATTCGAACCAAATGTATGTTCAGGAGATCCCGCGTCTTTTGTTGATGCTCCAAGGTGTAACATTCTTCTGTCTTGTTAATTTCGGGAGGACAAGACTGTCATATGCCCCATATTCAAAATTTGAGCTGCCCGTTTTCGGGTTTTCAACTTAAAGGCCCTTTTGGTTCCAAAGTGCCCTTTGCGGGTTTTCACCTTTGCCTCTTTATTTTTTTTTTACGAATTCAGAGCGCCCTTTGCGGGTTTTCACTCTGGCCGCCCTTTCTTTAGGTGAAATATTTCTTGACCGAATCTGAGTTTACAGGATTGGGCAAGTTTCTACCGTCCATCTCGGCTAAAATCAATGCTCCTCCAGAGAAAGCTTTCTTCACCACGTAAGGCCCTTCCCAATTAGGCATCCATTTCCCTCGAAAGTCCTTCTGTATGGGAAGGATCTTTTTCAAAACCAGGTCTCCGTCGTGGAATTCTCTAGGGTGAACCTTTTTGTCATAAGCTCGCATCATTCGCTTTTGGTACATCTGACCATGACGAATAGCTCTTAACCGATTTTCCTCAATTAGGTTCAATTGATCATATCGAGACTGGATCCATTCAGCTTCTTCTAACTTTAACTCTGACAACACTCGAAGAGACGGGATCTCGACTTCGATTGGCAACACCGCTTCCATTCGGTAGACCAAAGAGAAAGGGGTTGCCCCAGTTGAAGTTCTGACTGACGTTCGATATGCAAAGAGGGCAAATGGTAACTTCTCGTGCCAGTCTCTGTAGGTTTCGGTCATCTTCCCCACAATTTTCTTAATGTTTTTATTGGCCGCTTCCACTGCCCCATTCATCTTTGGGCGATATGGTGATGAGTTGTGATGTCTGTTGAATTGACTGCAGACTTCCGCTATCGTACTATTGTTCAAGTTTAATGCATTGTCAGATATAATCCTTTCTGGCATTCCATATCGACTTATAATCTCCTTTTTCAGAAACTTGCTCACTGCTGACTTTGTCACACTAGCATACAAAGCGGCTTCTATCCATTTGGTGAAGTAGTCGATAACCGCGAAGATGAACCGATGCCCATTGGAAGCCTTTGGAGATATTGGTCCAATCACATCCATGCCCCACATAGAGAATGGCCATGGAGAAACCATGACATGCAGCGGTGAAGGAGGCACATGAATTTTGTCTCCGTAGATTTGACACTTATGACATCTCTTAGCGTAATTGACACAGTCTCCTTCCATGGTGGACCAATAGTACCCGAATCTCATAATTTGCCTGGCCATTGTAAAGCCATTAGCATGTGTCCCACAGACGCCTTCATGGACTTCTTCCAAGATTTTCTTAGCCTCTACAACATCTACACATCTTAGTAGCACTTGATCCTTCCTTCTTTTGTATAGGATATCTCCATCTAAGACATAGTCGATGGCCAATCTTCTTAGCGTTCTTTTGTCATTCTCGCTTGCCTGGTCCGGGTATTCACGATTCTTCATGTATTGCAATATATCGTGATACCAATGGTGATCATCTCTCTCTTCATCTTATTCAATATTATAACAGTGGGCCGAAGTTTCATAAATGCTCATTCGGATGGATTTGACATATTCTTGTTTGTTCACCTTGATCATGGAGGCTAAGGTAGCCAAAGCATCAACCATCTGATTTTCATCTCGTGGAAGGTAGTGGAAGGTAATGTCATCAAACTCTTTAACCAATTCCAGGACCAGCTTCCGATAATCGATTAACTTAGGGTCTCTGGTCTCCCATTCTCCCTTGAGTTGATAAATTACTAGCGCAGAATCTCCATACACCTCTAGCAATTTAATCTTGCAATCTATAGCTGCACGGACTCCCATGATACATGCCTCGTATTCCGCCATGTTATTCGTACAATCAAAATCCAATTTACTAGTGAATGGATAATGATCTCCATTTGGGGATACCAAGACGGCCCCGATTCCATTGCCCACAGCATTTGACGCCCCATCGAAGTTCAATTTCCAAGGAAGTTCTTCCAGGGCACCTTCTTCAATGGTAGCAACACACATTAGGTCTTCATTCGGGAAGTCAAAGTTCAAAGGCTCGTAGTCTTCCAAGGCTCTACTGGCCAGAAAATCTGCTATTGTACTTCCTTTTACTGCTTTCTGGTTCACATAAACTATGTCGAATTCAGAAAGTAGAATCTGTCATCGGGTCATCCTTCCATTCAAAGCTGTTGACTCCATCATGTACTTTAAGGGGTCCAATTTTGAGATAAGCCAAGTGGTGTGATATAACATATACTGCCTCAGTCTTCGAGTTGTCCAAATTAGGGGACAACACAACTTCTCTATCGGCGGGTACCTTACCTCACATTCTGTGAACTTTTTACTGAGATAGTAAATAGCTTTTTCTTTCCTCCCCGACTCGTCATGCTAACCCAATACGCATCCCATGGAGTTCTCGAATACTGCCAAATATAGTATCAACGGCTTATCGGGTTTAGGTGGCATCAGCACCGGGTTGTTGGATAAATATTGTTTGACCTTGTCGAAAACCCTTTGGCATTCTTCATTCCATTCACCTGAGTTATGTTTCTTGAGGAGGCGAAAGACAGGGTCACATTTCTCGGTCAGTTGTGAAATGAACCGAGCAATGTAATTTAATCTTCCTAGAAAACCTCGAACTTCTTTCTGAGTGCGCGGCAGGGATAGCTCTTGTATGGCTTTAACTTTGTCTGGATCAATCTCGATCCCTTTCTCACTAACCACGAATCCGAGCAACTTTCCAGACTTGGCTCCAAAAGTACATTTGGCGGGGTTGAGTTTTAGCTGAAACTTCCTCAACCTCAAGAACAATTTCCCCAGGACTTGTATGTGCTCCTTCTCTGTTCGAGACTTAGCTATCATGTCATCAACATAGACCTCGATTTCTTTATGCATCATGTCGTGAAAAAGGGTTACCATGGCTCTTTGATAAGTTGCCCCTCCATTCTTCAGTCCAAATGGTATCACCTTGTAGCAGAACGTGCCCCACATAGTTACAAATATGGTTTTCTCCATATCTTCAGGATGCATCTTAATTTGGTTATATCCCAAAAAACCGTCCATGAATGAAAACAGTGAGTATCCCACCGTGTTGTCCACTAGGGTGCCGATATGAGGTAGTGGGAAATTGTCTTTTGGGCTGGCTTTATTCAAATCTCTGTAGTCCACACACATTCGCACTTTTCCATCTTTCTTAGGGACAGGGACGATGTTGGCTACCCAATCTGAGTATTTTACCACATTCAGGAATCCAGCATCAAACTGCTTTCGAACTTCTTCCTTTATTTTTAGCAAGACACCGGGCCTCGTTCTTCGGAGTTTTTGCTGAACAGGCTTACATTCTTCTTTTATGGGGAGTCGGTGCACCACGATGTCAGTGTCCAACCTGGGCATATCTTGGTATGACCATGCGAAGACATCTTTGAATTCTTGAAGTAATTCAATGAGGTCTCGCTTCATCTCCGCGGTGATACATGTTCTGATCTTCACCTCTTGTCCTTCTCCTAAACTCACAATTTTGACTGATTCTTTATGAGGTAAGATTTGTTTCTCGTCTTGTTCTACCATCTTCAACAAATCATGAGATAGGTTACAGCCTTGGTCATCTTCAAAATCCTGAGAATCATCCATACACACATCTTGCTCGAAAAGAAATTCTAAGTCGCTAGCAGTGTTACTCGTATCATTAATATCTGGGGACTTGTTATGAGGACGAAGGCAGATTCAAAGAATCAAAAGAATTCGAAACATTTATTTACGTGATATGATTATGAATGACGAATGAAAGAATATTTAGATGAATGTTTCAAGAATAAAAGAATTCGAAAGTAATCATTTGTATGGTTATGAGTGGAATTGAAAAGAGGACATAACATTTGCTGAAAAATGATAATAATCGTGCATTTTATTGAAATGTCGTTTTTAAACATCGGCCTATTTCATAAAAGATTCTTATTACTCCTAGGCCTAGAGCAATAAGTGTGTTTTGGACATTACTCTGAATCCGTTCAAAAAGCTACAGGAATCTCTTCCGCAGTCCAGTTGTCCAGGACACTTCCAGGCTTGCAGAGGCAAATACCCGACAAATTCTCTCTTCCAGTCTCCTCTTCGCATATGACGTTGATGTCTAAGCTTTTCAGCCTTTCTTCTATAGCTCCCGTCATTGGTGTGTTTCTCTCGGGATGAATAATTCCCCCGGACACAAATGTTTTCGATATATGGGGGAATGTAATTGGTTCCCACTTGATTTCTTTCCCCGTTAATCGAGCTCTTCTTCTTTTTTGCTTCTTTTCCAGCTCCATTCTCTTTTGTTTTACATCCGGCTTAAATCCTAAACCGAAGCGGTCTCTCTTGTCTTTCGGCATTGATGTTTTAACCCTTCCTTGCAGATGTTTTGCAAGTCCCCTTCCGGGTAGGGCCCCTCTTCCGATCATCAGTTGGAGGCTCATCCTCGTGATTTTGGACAATTTTGGCACCAGAATTTTGCTTCCCTCGGTGATGAACATCGCATTAAAAAATTCCAAAGATCGAAATGAGCATTCGATTGCTTCATCATCTATCTCCAAATAAGGTGCATTATTGCTCACAGTTGCAATAATATCCTCCTCAGCCTTGATCATTATCAATCTCCCTTCCGATACTAGCTTCAATTTCTGATGCAACGAGGAAGGCACTGCCCCAGTCGAATGTATCCAGGGCCTTCCCAACAAGCAATTGTATGAGGGCTTGATGTCCATTACGAGGAAATCCACCTCATATGTGTTTGGCCCAATCTGAAGAGGTACCTCGATTCTACCCATCACCTTTCTCTCCGTGCCATCAAATGCTTTTACGATGTTCTGACACTCCTTTATGTGAAAGCTATCTATAGGTAATCTATTCAGCGTGATCAAAGGCAGGATGTTCAAAGCCGACCCATTGTCAATCAGTACGCCTGACAGCGTGTACCATTTATAGCGCGTGGTGATATGCAAAGCTTTAGTCGACCCCATGCCCCCGGATGGTATCTCGTCGTCATTAAAGAAGATATAATTTTCGGCACTTATGTTGTTCACCAAACGGTCCAGCTTGTTAACGGAGATGTCATTAGCAACGTATGTCTCGTTTAAGACCTTCATTAGCGCGCTACGATGAACTTCCGAGCTTAGAAGTAAGGCCAACACCGAAATACGGGCTAGTTGTTTACGTAGCTGTTCCACCACGCTGTATTCGCTATGCTTTAGGAATTTTAAAAACTCCTTCGCCTCCTCTTCGTTAACTGGCTCATTAATAGGTTTGGTTGCTTTTCCCTTCATTTCCTCAACCACCTGGGCTTTTCCTTTTGTGGGCTGCACCTCCTCATTCGCCGTATCGTAACGCCTCCCGCTACGTGTATAGAAACCCTTGTCTTGGTCCTCTATTGAAGCGTCAACCGGGCTCTCTTTTCCCGGCATCATCACACTGCAATCATAATTCCATGGGACCTTTTTGCTGTTTTTGTAAGGGAAAACTGCAGGTCTTTGGATTATGACCCTCGGTGGCATTTTTACTCCGGTTTCATTATTTTTGGGTCTCGAAATGATCACTACGGGATAGTTAGGCGTTCGATTTTGTCGTCGATTCTCCCTCCGATGCACATATATCTCCCTCTACGGGGTTTTCGGTCTCTTCATAGAATTCAATTTCTTTATTGTTCATCATGTTTTGTACTAGCGCTCTGAACTCCACGCAATCTTGGATTTCATGTCTCACCTTGTCGTGAAACTCACAGTAGTTTCTCTCTTCTTTGGATTCTTCCCTCGAGTCCAACACAATCAATCCTCTCTTGGCCATCTCCTTCCATACCCGCCTCAACGGGGTCCTGACTTCTGCCACCTCATATTTGGTCTTCTTATTCAAGCCTTCACTTATCTCATTCACTCCTTGGTTGGTATGATTGGGGAGTGGGTTTCCTGCTACATTGGGCGTGGCTGGGTCATCAAATCTTACAATCCCCACCTTAATGAGTCTTTCAACTACTTTCTTGAATGCAGTGCAATTCTCGATTGAGTGCCCGGTAATTCCCGCGTGGTATTCACATTGGGCGTTTGTGTCATACCATTTGTGATACGGGGGCTGCAGTGGCTCTAGGTAGAAAGGGGATACTACATGAGCGTTGAACAGGTTCTGGTACAACTCCCTATATGTCATGGGTATAGGGGTGAATTGTGGCCTTTCTGTGTTCTTTCTCGAATTGGATTCTTGTCTTACAAAGCTTTGTTGATTGGTAGTCACCGTTTTGGGTTGATTCACGGTAATTGACTTGGACTGCCCCTTATTGAATGTGCTCGTGTTGTTCACTTCATTGTCCCTTTTCCTTGGGGCCGACTTTCTGGCACTCTCTCCCGACTCTATTTTACCGCTCCTCACAGCATTCTCGATCATTTCCCCCATCATCACTATGTCGGAGAAGCTTTTTGTGGCGCTTCCTAACATATGGGTGATAAAAGGGGCTTTCAAGGTGTTGATAAAGAGCCTTGTCGTCTCCTTTTCTAGAAGTGGCAGCTGAACTTGTATGGCCACCTCTCTCCACCTTTGTGCATACTGTCTGAAGCTTTCATTTGACTTTTTTTCCATATTCTGGAGAGTGATTCTGTCAGGGGTCATGTCCGTCACATGATTGTATTGCTTCATAAAGGCCTGAGCCAGGTCCTTCCATGAGTTAATCTTGGCTCGGCTCAGTTGATTATACCACTTAGACGCCGCTCCAACCAGACTATCTTGAAAGCAGTGGATTAGTAGCTGGTCATTGTTAACATATCCCGTTATTCGCCTGCAGAACATGGTGATGTGGGCTTCAGGGCAACTTGTTCCATTGTATTTCTCGAATTCAGGCATTTTGAATTTAGGGGGGAGGACTAAATCTAGGACCAGACTCAGATCCTTGGCCTCAATCCCTTGATGATGATCCGCGCTCTCCATGGCTTTGAATTTTTCCTCGAGCCATCTACAACGTTCTTCCAATTGTTTTTGCGAATCCATCCTCACCTTTTCCTCTTCAGCAGCTTCATCCAAGTCGGGAACGGGCGGATAGTTCGGGTTGTTGACAAAGTTATAGCCTGAGCCGGCTGAGAAGTTCATCGAAATTGAAGCTCCAGCCTGAACTTGCTGGGGTATGATTGTGACCGATGGTTTTTGTAGGTTAATCTCGAGCTTCATCGATACATGCGTCGGAGTAAAGCCAGGGGGTATTGGAGATCTTCGTTCGTTTCCTCAACTTGGTCCATGGGGCCCTTTCCCTTATCCATTCCTCCCAACAGCAATTTGGATAACTGGGACATCATTTCTCTCTGGGACTCCATCATTTGCTCCTTCATCTCTCGTTGAATCTTGGCTAGCTGCTCTTCCATCTGAGACTGCATTTGTTCTTACATGTCCTTTTGCATTTGCTCCAATTTCTCGAGCCTCTTATCCATTGATTTTTTTCTTCTACCATAGGAGTGCGTAGTTGGTTAGTTTTCGTTAGTTTCCAGGTTACTGAAATAATTTTTAATTAATTAATTAGAAAACTCTTATGGCCTTTAATGCATAATGATATGATGTAATGCAAATGCATGAATGTAAATGAGGCATCAATTTTGATTCAACTGCCTTTAGAAAATTTCACTCGAAAATAAAATCTTTTACATAAAGTCGAATTACAAATAAAATTTCGCTCTAACACTTAAAGTCCTAATTTTTCTAAGCAACGAGGCCAGCTCTTGTCCGCTATCCGACTCCAACTCATACTTCACGCTCAGTATGTCCGCTTGAACCGCTAAAGTTTGCAAGTAGTCTGCTACCTCCCGAATTTGGGTTATGGCTTCCCCCATAAGGTAATCTCTGTTTCTGACTTGGTCTTGCACATAGTGAAGCTACTCTTTCCAACGATCCTCGTTTGCCTCGAAAAATTGGATCCGCATCTCACAGTTCTACAATGATGCCTCTAACTCTCCTATTCTTCCTTTCATCTCTTCTATCTGGCTCAAGCTTGCCCTCAGCTCTATTGCGGTGTTACGGTTTCGGTACTGATGCAGAGACTTCTCGAGTTCTGCCACTCTAGCCCTTAGTTCACCTCGCTCGTTTCTGCTTTTCGACAGACTCTTCTCCAAATCTTCATTTCGTGCCTGAGCTTCTCAAAATTTCCTTTCCCACAGATCGGTATTGGCTTTTTCTTCTCGACTTTTGTGGCGCCATTGTTCGGAAGTCTTACCTAAACCCGCAGTCCTCATAGATAGGCGCAGCTTCTTGTAGTCTGTCTTCAAGCTGTTTAGGTCTTCTTCGGCCTTAGTTTTTCCTTTTCTCCATTTCTCAGCCTCTGACCTCAGAACATCAGCGTCTAACCTTAAATGCATTTTCTCTTCTTCTAACTGTTCGATCTTCTTCCTGAGCTCCGAACTCTTCTTCTCAAAATCTTGCCTTATAATTTCCAATTCTGATGGGGCGATTTGTAATTGTTCCCCGATAGGTCGAGCATTCTCCAAGCTTGGCCTAGGAATATTATCATTAATCCTCTTTCTAAACCACTCGCTATACTCAGGCGTTACTATGGAACCGACGACTAACCTCTTCATCCAACAAGTTTGCTTCCAAGCATCCGATAACTCCCGAACTCTCTTCTTATAATGAGTACCTTTAAATGAGAATTCACTCTGAGCAAGCCCATAGGTCGTGGGTACAAACTGCCTCGACTTATATTGCCTCAAGGCTAACAGTGGAGTATACCCCGTAGCTCCCCAAATTCCTAACAATGGCACCCAATCGAAGTTACCGCATCGGTACATGATCTCATCAGGAACCATCCAATAAGCTCTCCACTCGATATCCCCCTCCTTGAGGTTATGAAGAATGTCCATCCACTTCTCCTCTGAGATATCCTCTCTCCTCTGTATAGCTACTTCTTCTTTCAATGGGAAATAACCCTCGGAGAAGACTCAATAGGAAACTTTTTCTACCTTCCAAAAGTGCCCGTGGAACCATGCCATCAGTAATTGTGCACATCCAATGAATCGCCCCTTGCCTGTACCGGGGTGATTCCCTTTTCAAGGCGATCAAACAAGTCAATGACCGCCTCGTCCACGTGCCTCAAAGCCTTAGGAAAGATCACTAATCCATAGATGCTTAAGGCAAATATATCAACCCTCTTTCTTTCATCTGGATGTGTCAAGATCAAATCTCGCAAATTCTCCCAAGGGATACATTTGCTATCTCCTTTTTGCTGAATCTGAGTAATGACCCAAGGCTCGCTCATCCCAGAAATGCTCATCAGTTTCTTCACGAAAGTCTGACTATTAAAAACCCGAGCATAAGTCTTCCGGACTTGAATTTTGGGACACCTGAGCAAAATAGTGTATTCCTCCATGGTAGGTACCAAATACACTTCTCCAAAAGTGAAACACTTGTACGCAGAATTTCAAAACTGCACCAAGGCTCGAAACAAATTCTTATCCACTCTAATGTCTAGCAGGTAGGATATGTCACCATAATTTTGGTAAAACAATTGCTTGATTCCTTCATTCCAACTAGCCCAAATGTCTCTCAACTCTTGCAGCTCGTTCTGTACTACATTGACGTGAGTGAAATCTTGCAACTCCGATACATACCCTTCTGCCAAGCTATCCCCTCTCTCCTATTGCAGCCTCTCCAACCATGCACGAACGGCCACATTATCCTCGACTTTACTAAGAAATTCATTCTCCATGTCAAATTTTCTAACTTAGTAATTGAATACGGATTAACGCCTCCTTTAGTATGCGATGTTATGCAAAGAAGACAAAACCAAACAAAACACCGGTTAGTGTCAAATAATAGCGATAGAATGCAAGCACATAAACGATAATTATGACGCATATAGGGGTAAGTACTAAGGCTCGACGCGGCTTCATCCAAAGATGGTTCCTAAGGTTTACTATATGCGGTTTAGTTCTAGAGATAAGGTACCCGAACCAGCAGATTCCTCAATCCTCACCCATTATAGGCTCATATGGACCAAGTTCAGTTCAGGGGAATACATTTCCTTGTGCCCATGCGGAAGTGAAAACCTCACGAAGACATAAGTACGGATGTATTCCGGAAGCGATCCTCTAGCCCATGCGGAGGTGAAAACCTCACGAAAACATAGTTTCTCACTCCCACTTAAAAGGTGTGACCACAACGGTCGTGCAATGCAATGCAACAGTATTGTATAGGACTTGAACCAAAACAAATGAAGTAAAAGGATCATTTGTTAAAAACCAAATTTTAAATTTTCGACAAAAGGACAAAAAAAATCAATTTTGCGGCTTGACTCTCTTATTGCCCCCAGGGGAGTCGCTAAGCTGTCGAAACCATTCCTTGATTTAAAAATTTTAAAATTTTAAAAAAGGGGTAATCGACTTTTGAAAAACAAATGCATGGAGTTGCCACCGATCTTTTGTTTTGGTGTGATCGGATCACCTAAAAATTTGGTTTTTTTAATAAAACATTTATGATTTACTAAAACAACAATTTTGGTCTACAAAAATTTTAGAAAATGGGCTCAGGAGTCGGTTACGCATGAGGAAGGATTAGCACCCTCACTACGCCCAAAATTGGTACCAAATCGATTAAATATTGTCCTTATGTCTAAAATTAAAAATGTTTTTGAAATGTGGCTTTTTTTAATAAAAGTTGAATAACCCGAGTTAATCGTCAAAAATTTTCTTGTTTCGATGTCCGAAAATTTATAATTCGAAAATCACGAAAGGATGCTCAACTATTTAGTCCAACGAAAAATCGAAACCCAGCACAGTAGGGCACGATTCTTTGAATTCCCAAACATTGATCATTGCCTCACTTTGGAAAATACGAGTGAAATCCCGGAGAGATATTTGATTATTTCAGTCAAACGGGAGATTGCAACCCAGCACGATAGGGCACTATTCCTCGAACTGCCCAAACATCAAACACTTCTTTCGTTTTAAAGGGTTTTTAGAAAACGTGGATGAAACTTCAAAGGGATCTTCGATTGCTTAGAATAAATGAAAAAGCACAACCCAACACGATAGGGCACGATTCTCAAATATCCAATCATCGAACATCCTTTGTTTTGAAAGGTTTTTAATAAGCATGGGTGAAAACCTAAAGGAATATTCGATTGTTTTTTAGCAAACGAGAAATCACAACCCAGTAAGATAAGGTATGATTCTCGAATCATCAAACACCCAGTATTGCCTTTATTTACGAAAAATCTTATTTCGAGGTAACAACATGTCATACCTGGTAAGTTAGGGCACCACACCTCGTATCTCCAAAAATAAACATTTTTTTAAACTCACATTGTGATTAAAAGGAATATTCCATTATTTAGGTTAAATAAAAAGAATCGAAACCCAGTAAGTTAGGGTACGATTATCTCGAATTACCTAATACGGAATATTACTTTTATGAAAGAATTGTTTTAATATATTGAGTAAGAAAAATAACGTGATTTATAGTAAAACATAAAAGCAAATTATAATATTAATGTGAATAATAACATAATAGGTGCGACAGTGTCAAAAATGATAATATGAGTAATTATAAAAGATGAAGTAATAGCAAGACTAGTAATATGTAAATATAAACAAATGCATGAGGAAAATGAAATGATCGAAGACATAAGCAAATTAACGAATAAATGAAAATGAATAAAACATGGAACAACAAAAATGGCAATGACAATGATGATAATAATAATAATAATAATAATAATAATATAACGTAGAAAATAATGATAATAATATATGAATTTAAAAAATATATATATACATACATATACCAAAGACATATTCATAATAATAGTATTGAATATTAAAAGTATATATATATTAGAGACAAAAATATATGCATAATGTAGTATTGAAAGTATTTACATGGGATAATGTATAAAAAACATATGAATAATATGATATTAAAAATATATACATAAAAATATAATAGATATATATATAAATATATATATAATATATACATAATATAGTATTAAAAATATATATAATACATACACATCAGAAATAATAATAATAATGTTACAAAACAATTATTAATAATACTTCATAAATATATACATACATATATATATGTTAAAAATAAGTACATATTAATATTAAGATGATGATAATATTAAAATAACCATTGATAACTTTACATATAAATATATATACATATAAGTATGATAACAGTAATTATAATACTAATACTAATACTAATAATAAATACAATAATAGTAGTAAAAATAAACACATTAATAATCATGAAAATAATGTGTACATGAAAAATAATAATGATATGATAAAAAAACGATACAATATAATAATAACGTAAAGAAAATAAAATAATAATATTTTTAATAAAAGAAAATAAAAGAGTGTATTTAAAAGCATATATATAATATTATTTGAACTAATATTAAAAAAAGTAGCAAAGATAATATAAAAATCAACTTAAATTAAAAAAGAGACTAAATTCGAATTAAAAACGAAGTTTTGGGGCAAATTTAAAAAAAAAAGGGCCTATTTAAATGCGCGTGAAACAATAGAGGGCCTAAAGTGCAATAACCCCCTTTATAAAATGCACAGCATCAGCTAGGATTAAATTGAAAATTGCGACAAATTTTGGTGCCAAATTAAAAATAAAAAATAATTTAATTGCAAAGTAATAAAAAGCAGAGGGGCTAAACGCGCAAATAGCCCCTCCAATGAAAACACGCGGATCCTGAAGTTGGAGCGGGTCGGGTCGCGGGTCGGCCATGGGTTAAGAGCCAAAATGACGTCGTTTTGGCATTAGTGGCTAAAACCCAAAACGACGTCGTTTTGATGGGGCTATATAAGTCAAAATTCCTAAAAAAAAACTCATTTTTCCCATTTCATAAAAAAAAAAAACTAACCCCTTTCTCTCAAACTCTCTCAAGGCCTTCTCCCTCCAACCAAACTCTGGCTCCGTCCGCCGCCATCCGCCGCCGCCGGCCACCGTCGCCGGCCACCACGCATGGTGGCCGAAAATTTCAAAAAGGTTTTTTTTATATTTCTTATATATATACCTTGATATATTTAATACATGAATGAGAAGATATGGATTCGAATAATAAAATAAAAAAGAAAAGAAAAGAAAAAAAACCTTAAGCCAGTTTGCACTTCTTCTTTTTTTATGGCTTTGTTATTATCTTTATTTTGTATTGCTTGCTGTTTTTTTTTAAGAAAAATCTTCAGAGATATTACACTTTTTTTTTCAATCTCTTTTTTTTTATAAAAAAACCCCTTTTTTACAATATTCTTGTTTTTGTACCCCAAAAAAAATCCGGGATTTCTGCCTTTGTAGCCGAAATACCATGGATTTGCTATCTATTTCCTTGTTTTCTTGCTTCTTTTCTGTCCCTTTTTTTGTTTTTTCTTCTTTTGACTTTTGCAGGTGTAAGTGGAGCAAGTGGAGGTGGCTAGGTTTTTTTTCTTTTTTTTTACTGAAAATTAGTTAAGATTGTGGGCTAATTGAGCTTTTAGGGTTTTAATATTTGGGCTGTAATTGAGTATTGTATGTAGCGACCTAAAAATTTGGCAATAGGCGCTAGTTGAAATGATTATTGAAAAATTAAAGTTTCAAATTTTATTTACAAAAGAGGAGTCGCCACCGATCTTTTTTAGGTGTGATCGGACACCAAATAAAATCCTTTTTTAGAAGAATTTTTTTAAACTTTTCTAAAAAAAGAGACAATTTTAGGTCCACGTCAAAATCCAGAGAAAATTAGGGTCCGGGAGTCGGTTACGCGCGAGGAAGGTATTAGCACCCTCGCGACGCCCAAAATTGGTATCTCGTTAAACGCATGTTGTCTTAATTTTCAAAAATACGAGTTCCATTTAATATTTAGTCGTGATCCGATTGAAATACGAAAACCCCTTTTTTTAAAAAAAAACACGAGAATTTTGAAGCGCAGTATTTCTTTTTTAAAACGAAAGTTTTTTTTTTAAAACACGAGAATTTTTGAAAACACGAGAATTTGTAAACACGAAAATTTTAGAAACACGAAAATTTTTAGAAAAAACGAAATTTTCTTAAAACACGACATTTTTTTTTGAAACACGGGAATTTTTAAAACAGGGAAATTTTAGAAACACGAAAATTTTTAGAAAAAACGAAATTTTCTTAAAACACGACATTTTTTTTTGAAACACGGGAATTTTTAAAACAGGGAAATTTTAGAAACACGAAAATTTTTAAAACACGACATTTTTTGAAACACGATTTAAAAAACAAAAATTGAAATGCGAGAATATTTTGAAACACGAATTTTTTTTTAAACGCGATAATTTTTGAAAACATGGAAACTTTGAAACACTGGAGTTTTTGAAAACACGAGAATTTGTGAAACACGAAAATTTGTGAAAACACGTAAATTTTTTTTTAAACACGAAAATTTTTGAAACGCCAGAATTTTTGAAAACACACAGATTTTTGAAACACGAAAATTTTTGAAAACACGAAAACACTAAATTTGTCGAATACTGAATTTTTTTGAAAACACAATAATACCAAAAATATTCACGAGAATTTTTTTTTATTTTTTATTATTTTTATTTTTTTTTGAAACACGAGATTTTTTTTGAAAACACGAAAACACGAATTTTTGAAACACGGAAATTTTTGAAAACACGATTTTTTTAGAAAGAAACACGAATGTATTTTTTTCGAAACACGGGAAATTTTATTATTATTATTTTTGAAACATGAGAAATTTTGAAGACATGAATTTTTTTTTTTAAAAACGATTTTTCTTTAAAAATACTGTATTTAACACAAATCGATGATATTCACCCCGATATGGCGATGAAACTATCGAATTAGTGTTAAATTAATTCAATTTAATATTTAATCGGGATTCTAATAAAACAAGAGGATTTTTATTGAAATACGATAAATTTTGAATATTTTCGATTTTTTATAAGGGCGTCCCGTATTTAACACGAGCCATCGATATTCATCCAACATAGCGATGAATTCGATAATTCGATGCTAAATCAGTTCGTTGCCTTATGCATTAAAATATTTATCATTATTATTATTATTTAAAAAAATATGTAATTAAAATGACATAATAATATCTATGAAAAACTATTTTTAAACATACTATTTTAAATTAAATAAAATACCATTTAAATACATTAAACAAAATAAAATAGATTAAAAAGAAAAAAAGAAGAAAAAAAATTCACCCAAAAGACCAAAGTCTTGGAGGACAAGCCCTTTTTCTTTTTTTTGCTGCAAATTGAGGCTTAGTGGGCCGTCAGTGGTGTTGGGCCTGCGCTGGGTCGGGTCCACTGGTGGTGGGCTGCTGGTGGCCTATCAAAAAATGGGTTTTATTTATTCTTTATTTTATCTTTTTCTCTCTTTTTCCTTTCATCTTTCTGTTTCTTCTCTTCTTTTTTCTTTTCAGTTACCTTTTTTACTTCTTTTGCTTGCTGTTTTTTTCTGTCTTTGTCTGCTTATTTGTGGAGGTGCGACGGTGGTGGGAGTGTAAGGGCGCGCCGGCGAGCACGGTAGCGGCGAAGGAGCGGCGGATTTTTTGAAGTTATTTTGTTTTTTTTTTGCTACTCTTTTGTTTGCTTTGCTTTTCTTTTTGGTTGCTTGCGACTTTTCAGGTGGTGGGGGCAAGGGGACGACAACGGTGGCGGTGGTTGAACGACGGTGGTGAGGGCTTTTGCTTGCTGCTGCTTGATTTTTTTTTCTCTCTTTTTTTGCTTTTTGGTTGCCGAAAATAAAAACCCCCCTCCCTTCTCTTCAATTTTTCTTTTTAAAAGCTCCAAATTTTGTCCTCTTTCTCATTGTTTGCAGGTAGTGGGTGAAGAAGGAGCAGCCACCCATGTTTATGGCCTGAAAATCTAGGAAGTGGGTGCCCCAAATCACGTAACTTGTCTGAAGGACCAAATCACAAATGCAGCAAAACTTCTGGGGCTAAATGTAATTTTTAGAAAATTTAGGATTAAAATGAAATTTAATGAAAGTTTAAGGGTCTAAGTGAAATTTAAAGAAAGTTTAAGGGTCAAAATGAAATTTAGGAAAAGTTTAGGGGTCAAAATGCAATTTTTATTTTTTAAATTTTTTTTTTTGAAATTTTGAAAATTAAACACAAACTCTAGTCGGACAAAAATTTAGTGCTTACAACTGCCCCTCTTTGCTTATCATTGTGAAACAAGGATAGTGCAAAGACTTAAAAGCACTAAATTTTGTTCAATTGTCCAATCTTTATTCTTTACTCGGCATGTGATCCTGAGCTCAACTCATTTCTCGCAATATGAATTGACTATTTAAAACTAGACATTAAAATAGAAATTGAAAATAGCTCAGCACGTGAGCCAATGCTCAACTCACTTCTCGCAATATGAGTTGATTTTTGAAAACAGAATTGGCAAAAGGCTCAACTCACCTCTCGCAATATGAGTTGATTTTTGAAAAATAGAAAAAGGCTCAACTCACCTCTCGCAATATGAGTTGGTTTTTGAAAAATAGAAATTAAAAGGCTCAACTCACCTCTCGCAATATGGTTGATTTTTGAAAAACAGAAATTAAAAGGCTCAACTCACCTCTCGCAATATGAGTTGATTTTTGAAAAACAGAAATTAAAAGGCTCAACTCATCTCTCGCAATATGAGTTGATTTTTGAAAAACAGAAACTGAAAAGTAGAAATTGAAAATACATCAGCGTGCCCTGAGGCTCAACTCACCTCTTGCAATATGAGTTGATTTTTTTTTTGAAACACAGAAATTAAAAAACAGAAATTAAAAACAGAATTTGAAAAGACCTCAGCGTGTGGCCTGAGACTCAACTCACCTCTTGCAATATGAGTTGATTTGAAAAGTAGAATTAGTAAAGCAGAAATTGAAAATACCTCAGCGTGCCTTGAGGCTCAACTCATCTCTCGCAATATGAGTTAAGTTTTGAAAAGCAGAAATTGAAAATACCTCAATGTGTCTTGAGGCTCAACTCATTTCTCGCAATATGAGTTGAATTTTGAAAACAAAGATTGAAATTACCTCAACGTGTCTTGAGGCTCAACTCATTTCTCGCAATATGAGTTGAATTTTGAGAAGCAGAAATTGAAAATACCTCAACGTGTCTTGAGGCTCAACTCATTTCTCGCAATATGAGTTGAATTTTGAAAACAAAAATTGAAATTACCTCAACGTGTCTTGAGGCTCAACTCATTTCTCGCAATATGAGTTGATTTTGAAAAACAAAAATTAAAAGGCTTAACTCACCTCTCGCAATATGAGTCAATTTAAAACATAAACTAAAAATACCTCAATGTGTCTTGAGGCTCAACTCATTTCTCGCAATATGAGTTGAATTTTGAAAACAGAAATTGAAATTACCTCAACGTGTCTTGAGGCTCAACTCATTTCTCGCAATATGAGTTGAATTTTGAGAAGCAGAAATTGAAAATACCTCAACGTGCCTTGAGGCTCAACTCATTTCTCGCAATATGAGTTGAATTTTGAAAACAGAAATTGAAATTACCTCAACGTGTCTTGAGGCTCAACTCATTTCTCGCAATATGAGTTGAATTTTGAAAACAGAAATTGAAAATACCTCAACGTGTCTTGAGGCTCAACTCATTTCTCGCAATATGAGTTGAATTTTGAAAAACAAAAATTAAAAGGCTTAACTCACCTCTCGCAATATGAGTCAATTTAAAACATAAACTAAAAATACCTCAATGTGTCTTGAGGCTCAACTCATTTCTCGCAATATGAGTTGAATTTTGAAAACAGAAATTGAAATTACCTCAACGTGTCTTGAGGCTCAACTCATTTCTCGCAATATGAGTTGAATTTTGAAAAACAAAAATTAAAATTACCTCAACGTGTCTTGAGGCTCAACTCATTTCTCGCAATATGAGTTGAATTTTGAAAAGCAGAAATTGAAAATACCTCAACTTGTCTTGAGGCTCAACTCATTTCTCGCAATATGAGTTGAATTTTGAAAACAGAAATTGAAAATACCTCAACGTGTCTTGAGGCTCAACTCATTTCTCGCAATATGAGTTGAATTTTGAAAACAAAGATTGAAATTACCTCAACGTGTCTTGAGGCTCAACTCATTTCTCGCAATATGAGTTGAATTTTGAAAAGCAGAAATTGAAAATACCTCAACGTGTCTTGAGGCTCAACTCATTTCTCGCAATATGAGTTGAATTTTGAAAAACAAAAATTAAAAGGCTTAACTCACCTCTCGCAATATGAGTCAATTTAAAACATAAACTAAAAATACCTCAATGTGTCTTGAGGCTCAACTCATTTCTCGCAATATGAGTTGAATTTTGAAAACAGAAATTGAAATTACCTCAACGTGTCTTGAGGCTCAACTCATTTCTCGCAATATGAATTGAATTTTGAAAAATAAAAATTAAAATTACCTCAACGTGTCTTGAGGCTCAACTCATTTCTCGCAATATGAGTTGAATTTTGAAAAGTAGAAATTGAAAATACCTCAACTTGTCTTGAGGCTCAACTCATTTCTCGCAATATGAGTTGAATTTTGAAAACAGAAATTGAAATTACCTCAACGTGTCTTGAGGCTCAACTCATTTCTCGCAATATGAGTTGAATTTTGAAAAGCAGAAATTGAAAATACCTCAGCGTGTCCTGAGGCTCAACTCATTTCTCGCAATATAAGTTGAATTTTGAAAACAAAAATTAAAAGGCTTAACTCACCTCTCGCAATATGAGTCAATTTAAAACATAAACTAAAAATACCTCAATGTGTCTTAAGGCTCAACTCATTTCTCGCAATATGAGTTGAATTTTGAAAACAGAAATTGAAATTACCTCAACGTGTCTTGAGGCTCAACTCATTTCTCGCAATATGAGTTGAATTTTGAGAAGCAGAAATTGAAAATACCTCAACGTGTCTTGAGGCTCAACTCATTTCTCGCAATATGAGTTGAATTTTGAAAACAAAAAATTGAAATTACCTCAACGTGTCTTGAGGCTCAACTCATTTCTCGCAATATGAGTTGAATTTTGAAAACAGAAATTGAAATTACCTCAACGTGTCTTGAGGCTCAACTCATTTCTCGCAATATGAGTTGAATTTTGAAAACAAAGATTGAAATTACCTCAACAGAAATGTCTCAGTCATTTTCCCAATGATCCTCTTAATGTTCTTGTTAGCTGCTTCAACAGCCCCGTTCATCTTTGGGCGATAGGGCGAGGAATTATGATGCTTTATCTGGAACTGCTCGCACACTTCTTTCATCATCTTATTGTTCAGATTCGTGGCATTATCTGAGATGATTCTTTCAGGCAAACCATATCGGCAAATGATTTCCTTTTTCAAAAACTTGCACACTGCAGTCTTCGTCACATTGGCAAACGAAGCGGCTTCAATCCATTTTGTGAAGTAATCGATAACCACAAAAATGAATCGATGTCCATTTGAAGCTTTTGGAGAAATTGGCCCTATGACATCCATGCCCCACATAGAAAAAGGCCACGGAGAAGTCATGACATGAAGGGGTGAAGGGGCTACATGAATTTTATCGCCGTAGATTTGACATTTGTGGCATTTTCTGGCAAAATTGATGCAGTCACTTTCCATTGTCAGCCAATAATAACCGAGTCTCATGATCTTTCTGGCCATATTGAAACCATTGGCATGCGTTCCGCAAATTCCCTCATGGACCTCTTCAAGTATTTTTCTGGTTTCAACATCATCCACACATCTCAAAAGCATCTGATCCTTTCCTCTTTTATACAGGATATCCCCATCAAGAACAAATCCTGTAATAGCCCGATTTTAGGCTTAGTCGGAACAGTGGTTTCGGGACCACAAATCCGACGAAAAAAAAATGTAATGGCTTGAATTTTCAGAGGTGTCGGAACGGTGATTCGAGATCACTAAATTCGACAAATGGGTAGAAAATATTATTAATTTAGTAAGTATAAGTTAAATATGAAGTTAGGAAAATTTTTGAAATAGTGAATAGTGCACTAGAAATAAATATTAAAATAATTAGAATCGAAATGAGGTATCAAGACCTCGGGGATTTTAAACTGAGCCATAAATATTTTTATAAATATTTATGGAGTGTTAAAAAGTTAGTATTAAAGTTTCGTTAAGAAATTTTAAAGTTCCGATAATTAATTGAACTAAAAGGACTAAATTGTAACAAATGCAAAATTTTGGGAAATGATTAAATAGCTTAAATGATAAAAGGAAGATGGCTTAAAAGGCAAATAGACCCAAGGTCTATTTGGGCTGGACGGCAGAGGCATGAAATCAGCAAGAAAGTAAGGAGAATTAAGGGAAAAATTGGAAAATTGCAAAATTTGCTTAATAAAGTTAGGACCCAAGTGGAATTATCTAGATTTCTCTTCATTTTTCTGAATTCTCATCAGCTAAAACACCATGGAAGGGATTCTTCAAGCTGGTTCTTCATATTTTTATTACAAGTAAGTTCAATTCTTGACTATTTCTTGAAATTTTTGTATTTTTATGACTTTTACAACTAGGTCCACTTGTTAAATCCATTAGTTTTTGATTTTATGAAAGAAGTTGAAAGTTGATATGAATATGTGCTGGAAGTATATGATGATTTAGCATGAAATTAGAGCTTTAAATTGTTCATATGCTGATTTTATTGAAAGAATTGAATAGAAAGTGAATGTTTGGGACCTAATAGTAAAAGAGTTTGAAGATAGAGTTATATGTGGAAATTCTGAATTTCAATAGTTGTGTAACAACTTATAATGTCTAGTAAAGTACTAATTGAGAAAATTAGATTAATTGAGGGGTTAATTGAGAAAGGACCGAATTGTATAAACTGTGAAATTTGGGGCAAAATGGAAATCAACATTTTGCACTAAAGCAGTTTTGGACAGCAGCAGTAGTGTAACTTTGAAAAATCACCAAAAATTGTAGAGATTGAATTAGAGGATGAATAAAATATGAAACTAAAGCTTATTTAGTCTAGTTTCTTATAAAAGAAATGATGTGAGCAATGGAATTGTAAATCATGAGATATAATAGATTTTGTGAGACAAGGTCAGAATGAATTCGGGTTCCCCTGTTCTGACTTTGGAAAATCATTAAAAACTGTACAAAAATGATTATGAGTTATAGTTTATATGGTTAGAATCCTTAATGAGTCTATTTTTAGAATAAACAAGCTAAAACATCATCCGAATTCTGTACAATGAGATAATTAATTTTTAGTGAAGAGTGGTCGGAACTGTCAGACAGCGAAACAGGGGAAACTTTAAAGAATAAACTGTACTATTTGGCTGAACAAAAAATTATGAAAATTTTATGGTATGAAGATATGTGAGTCTAGTTTCAGGGAAAATTAACGAATCTTAATTTGGAGCTCTGTAGCTCCGGATAAAAATAATTTAGTGACTCTGACTCGGATAAACAGCTTTGAATATACATGTTAGTGAATATTGAAATTATGGTTAATGTTGTTTAAGTGTGTTATACACATTAAGGATGTGGAATGGAGAGGAGGAGGAGGAAAATTGGGAAATATATGAATGATTCGTGTATAAATGGTCATATGTTTGATTATAACTCATAAACGATGAAATATGAATGATGCTTATTTTTGTGCATTATTGGTCATGGTTTAAGCTCATGTGTGAAAATAAAGTTTCATAGTATGTGTGTATGGTATATTCAGTATATGATTTGGCATGAAATAATACCATGAATGGTTTATGAATTAACACATGTTGGTAAGCCTGATATATGAATAAATGATCAAATTGAGCGGAACGCCGGATTTGAGTACTTCTGATCAAGTGACAAAGTGATAAGTGGTAGCTTTAGCTACACTTATCTGATCAAGTGACAAGTGGAAAGTGATAAGTAATAGCTTCGGCTATACTTATCTGATCAAGTGACAAAGTGATAAGTGATAGCTTCGGCTACACTTATCTGATCAAGTGACAAGTGAAAAGTGATAAGTGATAGCTTCGGCTATACTTATCTGATCAAGAGACAAAGTGATAAGTGATAGCTTTAGCTACACTTATCTGATCAAGAGACAAAGTGATAAGTGGCTACACTTATCTGATCAAGAAACAAAGTGATAAGTGGCTACACTTATCTGATCAAGAAACAAAGTGATAGGTGGCTACACTTATCTGATCAGGGACAAGTGATAAGTGATCATACGTAAGACCATAGTTATACTATGGCAAAGTGAAAGTGAAGTACTCAATTTTCCGTGACCGTTCCCTAATTTGATTAAGGATGGTAAGTGACAAATGGGCCCAAAAGAATTAAAGTAAATGGATAAGTGGTAGTGTATTTATATCAGGACGATGTTGTTATTCAAACTAAAGTGATATTTTCATTGCTAAATTGAGAATTTCATAAATGTGTTATTGAATGGTATAATCAATAAACATTGAGTTAAATGGTAAATACGTATTAGTTTTGAATTTGATGTCATTGAATTGTACGTGAATTAAATGGAAATTTCTAGTGATATGATTTAAATTATGAGCATGAGAAATTGCGAATTGAATGAAATGGAAATGAAGCATTAAATTGCATGAGTATGTATCGGGTCTCGCAGGCCTTAATTATTATGATTATAATATTTTGAGGATATATTGTGAAAAGTTATAGAAACATGTTAATTATTTTTGAAAGTTTTAATTTTGATGAAATTTTATAACTCGGTTAAATACGTTTACAAGTGTATGTGTTTTGGTAATGCCTCGTACCCTATTCCGGTGTTGGATACGGGTAAGGGTGTTACATTTAGTGGTATCAGAGCTACGGTTTAGTCGGTTCTCGGACCAAACGTAGCATATGTGAGCCTAGCTATACATGCCACGTTATTACTCTTGATGATGTGATATCTCCGGGCTCTAACGAAATTGCTTTGTTAAGACAGAGATGATTTTCAATCGAGCTATTTTCGATAATGCTAAAAATGATATTGAGATAAATGAAAAATGCTCACGTTATGTTGGAATTTGAAAAGGTAAGTATAAAAATTTGTGATATGGATGTGTTCATGTATGAAAAGAGATGACTATAAGTTAAAAAAAAAAAGTTTATGTTGTGATAAGCTCATCCAAGTATGTTGGTGATTATATAATGCTATGTGCTCAACATATTTGATTAAGTGAATATGATAAGCAAATTTACTTAAATAGATGGAACGTGTGTATGTACATCTGCTTGAATAAGTGAAATTAGTATGTTCATATGATAGAATCTTATGTTTAATTGTTAAATTAAAGATAATAAGATATTTTGTTTTATGTCTAAACCATGAATATTATAATAGTATGAAAAATTGAATTGGAAGTCAAATTGAGTAGAACGCAGGAATGAGTACTTTCGTTCAGTGATATGTGATGAATTGACGGAAAAGACCATGGTTTGACCATGGCAACATGTGAACATGTGATTATGTGATTCCGTGTAAGACCATAGCTGGGCTATGGCATCGGTAAGTGATATGTGATTCCGTGTAAGACCATAGCTGGGCTATGGCATCGGTAAGTGATATGTGATTCCGTGTAAGACCATAGCTGGGCTATGGCATCGGTAAGTGATATGTGACTCCGTGTAAGACCATAGCTGGGCTATGGCATCGGTATGTGATTTGTGATTACGTGTAAGACCATAGTTGGACTATGGCATCGAGAAAACGAAGTACTCAATTCCGTAAGACGTTCTCTAATTTGGCAAATGTCGGTAAGTAAAATAGAAGCCAAGTATTGGAATTTAATTAGATATTAACATTGAGCTTGAGTAAGTAAATTCGTTGTGTGAAATTGTGAGTGACAGAAAACATTTGTAATAAATAGATGTGTTAATTTGCTTGGAATGAATTACGTGGTTTTGATGGTATTACATTGATGATGAATACAAAATCATATATATATATATATGTATCTATGAGAGCAAGTTGAAAGATTTATGACTTCACCAACACCCCCTTATCAGTATTGTTCTATGACGAAAATTATCTTGATGAGACAGATATGTTTTTCAACTGAGTTAATTCTAATAGTATAGAAATAAATACTAAAATGTTTGAGTGAAAATGTATTAATTATGAGTTGAAACTCATAAAAGTATGGATCAAAGAATAAAACATTTTTTTTTATTGATGAATGTTATAATTATACAAGCATATGAGTTATGATATTTGGATTATGATGCTATATAGAAATTTTGATTGTGAACTAGTGATTTGAGTTAGAATTTTGTGTTGAGAACAAAAGTGATTAAAAGCAAATGTTTATTAAATGCTTTGAGAATGTGAACTTAGTAATGAATTGGCTATTTGTGATGGTATGTGTTATGCGCATTTATGTGTAAGATAAATTTGAGGCTTTACTACACTCATCCCCATATTAGTAAAATGTTACAATGAAATTTGTGAGATTTTGGTTGAATAAGCTTACGAGTGTAGTGTTACAGAAGTTCGTGTACGGAAGAATAATAATGTGGTCGGAAAAGTGAATGAATTAGAAAATGAGGACAATATAAAAAGAGAGAAATATTTGATAGTTCTGAAAACTACTCAGATTATCAAAATGGATATCATTCTATATGGATTGTAATTTTTCGATACTTTGTGTAGCTTCAGATGCTAAAATATCGCTATCCTGATTTTCTTATGAATCTATGTGATTATCTGTAAAAGATATGAAAATCCAAAATCATGTGCGAATTTGAAATATACTGTGGAAGTAAATCATTAACCTACCATCTGGTAAGATTTTCGGGGACGAAAATCCCTAAAGGGGGGGAGAGTTGTAATAGCCCGATTTTAGGCTTAGTCGGAACAGTGGTTTCGGGACCACAAATCCGACGAAAAAAAAATGTAATGGCTTGAATTTTCAGAGGTGTCGGAACGGTCATTTTCAGAGGTTTCGAGACCTCGTACATCACTGCTTTCCCTTTTTGCTTCGAGTCGCTACTTTTCTTTACCGGTTCAACTTCTTTAGAATAGCATCGTCCACTTCGAGTAAAATGACCTACCTCCCCAACATCTTCAATTATGGCTTTGGACTTTTCAACTTCCGGTGTAACGATATTAACATCATATCTCCACGGTACTGTTTTGTTGTCCTTATACGGAAAGGAGATGGTACTTCAATTACCATCTGTGGTTTCAATGGCTCTCTCATCGCGTCGTAATAAATTACCAACGGTCGATCAGCACTATAAGGGGGCCCTGATGATTGGCTATCAGAGACGCATACTTCTCTTTCGTTGGCATCTTCACTCTTGTTAAGGACCTTGATCTCCTTATTATTCATCCGGTCTTGAAGTAACCTTTTAAAGTCCTCGCACGACTGAATGTCGTGCCCAACAATCCCATGAAAATTGCAAAAACTTTGACCTTCTTCTCCAAAAACTCTATCAGAGTGACAGAGCAATCCTTTCTTAACTAATACCTCCCAGATTTTTTGCAGAGGCGTCCTTATTTCTGCCACACATCTTCTGACCTTCCATTCATCCTCTTTCCCCACTGTGCTCACATTCCCTTCGGTATGGTTAGGGAACGGGTTCCCCGTGGCGTTACTAGCACTATCGAATCGTAGGATACCCGCGTCAATGAGTCCTTGAACTCTCCTTTTGAAAGCGAGACAGTTCTCAGTAGAGTGCCCTTGGTTTCCTGCATGGTATGCACAACTAGCGTTTGGATCGTACCACTTTGGGTATGGAGGTTTAAGGGGTACCATGTAATGGGGAGAAATTAGCTATTTTTCTAAAAGTTTTGGGTACAATTCCCCATACGACACAGGGATGGGGGTAAATTGCGGTATCTCGGGATTATGCCTTGATGGTCTTGGTTCGTTTCTGGGTTGGCTTTGGGCGGGTACCGTGTTTTGTGGGAAAGTAGTGACGGGTCTTTGGTTGTTCGTGGCATATACGGGGCAGGACGGATGTGGTGCTTGGTAGTAAGGGGTTTGAGGGGGATCATGGAAATTCGAGGGTGGATAATCTCGAGGTCGGGGTTGATTAGGATACGAATTGGGAATGTAACGACTCCCAGTTCCCACCATGAGGGCTTCTGGCTCTTTCTTCCTTAAGGGTGCTGCTTTTCTTGAGCCTTCTGATCCTTCCATTCTACAGCTCTTGATGGCATTCTCTATGAGTTCACCGGATATTACAATATCTGCGAAATCTTTCGTGGCACTTCCCACTAATTTGTCATAAAACGGTGCCTTTAAAGTATTGATAAAGAGAACGGTTATCTCCGTTTTTGTTAGTGGGGGTTCCACTTGAGCTGAGACGTCTCTCCATCTCTGCGCATACTGTCTAAAGGTCTCTGATGGCTTTTTCTCCATCATTTGCAAGGTCATACAGTCTGGCACCATATCCGATACATGCTTGTACTGCTCGCAAAATGCTGACGCCAAGTCCTTCCAAGATCGAATCTTTTTTACTG